>NC_060887.1:42205508-42225508 GCF_014805685.1 Silurus meridionalis | reverse complement strand
AAACTGCTGCAGAGGTTCCTGCTGTTGATGATCGACGGGTCACGACTGTTTTAGCAGCAAAAGGGGACCGACACAATGTTAGGGAGGTGCTCATGATGTTATGCCTGATCATTGTATGTATGTATGTATGTATATGCAGGATCTCCTTATAATTACTGATATTTGTAATTTTTTGCCGCACCCGATCTCACCCCCGCCCCCCTCTCTCACACCCCCCACCCCCAGTTGGAGATCTGGGCTGATGTTCAGGTGTGGCGTCAGGCGTTCACTCAGGTATTCTTTGCCCTGGGTTTGGGTTTTGGCTCCATCATCGCCTACTCCTCCTACAACCAGCGTAATAATAACTGCCACCGAGACTCCATCACCGTCTCCACCATCAACTTCCTCACGTCCGTCCTCGCCTCACTCGTCGTCTTCTCTGTGCTGGGCTTCAGGGCCAAGACCTTATCCAAGGCCTGCATCTCAGAGTATATACACACATGCGCACACACGCACACAAACCCTCAAATGTACACACATGCATACACACAAACACAGGGCACACTATCGCACGCACGCACGCACACAAACACACAAACGCCACACGCACAGAAACACAGGGCACACTATCGCACGCACGCACACAAACACACAAACGCCACACGCACAGAAACACAGGGCACACTATCGCACGCACGCACACAAACACAAACACCACACGCACAGAAACACAGGGCACACTATCGCACGCACGCAAACACACAAACGCCACACGCACAGAAACACAGGGCACACTATCGCACGCACACAAACACAAACACCACACGCACAGAAACACAGGGCACACTATCGCACGACGCACACAAACACACAAACGCCACACGCACAGAAACACAGGGCACACTATCGCACGCACGCACACAAACACAAACGCCACACGCACAGAAACACAGGGCACACTATCGCACGCACGCACACAAACACAAACACCACACGACAGAAACACAGGGCACACTATCGCACGCACGCACACAAACACACAAACGCCACACGACAGAAACGCAGGGCACACTATCGCACGCACACAAACACAAACACCACACGCACAGAAACACAGGGCACACTATCGCACGCACGCACACAAACACACAAACGCCACACGCACAGAAACACAGGGCACACACTATCGCACGCACGCACACAAACACAAACACACACGCACAGAAACGCAGGGCACACTATCGCACGCACGCACACAAACACAAACACCACACGCACAGAAACGCAGGGCACACTATCGCACGCACACAAACACACAACGCCACACGCACAGAAACACAGGGCACACTATCGCACGCACGCACACAAACACAAACACCACGCACAGAAACGCAGGGCACACTATCGCACGCACACAAACACACAAACACCACACGCACAGAAACACAGGGCACACTATCGCACGCACGCACACAACACACAAACGCCACACGCACAGAAACACAGGGCACTATCGCACGCACGCACAAACACAAACACCACACGCACAGAAACGCAGGGCACACTATCGCACGCACACAAACACAAACACCACACGCAGAAACACAGGGCACACTATCGCACACACACAAACACCACACGCACAGAAACGCAGGGCACACTATCGCACGCACGCACACAAACACACAAACGCCACACGCACAGAAACGCAGGGCACACTATCGCACGCACACACACAAACACCACACGCACAGAAACACAGGGCACACTATCGCACACAAACACAGGGCACACTATCGCACACAAACACAAACACCACACGCACAGAAACGCAGGGCACACTATCGCACGCACGCACACAAACACAAACACCACACGCACAGAAACGCAGGGCACACTATCGCACGCACGCACACAAACACAAACACCACACGCACAGAAACACAGGGCACACTATCGCACGCACGCACGCACACAAACACACAAACACCACACGCACAGAAACACAGGGCACACTATCGCACGCACGCACACAAACACAAACACCACACGACAGAAACACAGGCACACTATCGCACGCACGCACACAAACACAAACACCACACGCACAGAAACGCAGGGCACACTATCGCACGACGCACACAAACACACAAACGCCACACGCACAGAAACACAGGGCACACTATCGCACGCACGCACACAAACACAAACACCACACGCACAGAAACGCAGGGCACACTATCGCACGCACGCACACAAACACACAACACCACACGCACAGAAACACAGGGCACACTATCGCACGCACACACAAACACACAAACGCCACACGCACAGAAACACAGGGCACACTATCGCACGCACGCACACAAACACAAACACCACACGCACAGAAACGAGGGCACACTATCGCACGCACACAAACACAAACGCCACACGCACAGAAACACAGGGCACACTATCGCACACAAACACACAAACACCACACGCACAGAAACGCAGGGCACACTATCGCACACACACAAACACCACACGCACAGAAACACAGGGCACACTATCGCACGCACGCACACAAACACACAAACGCCACACACGCACAGAAACAGGGCACACTATCGCACACACACAAACGCCACACGCACAGAAACGCAGGGCACACTATCGCACGCACACAAACACACAAACGCCACACGCACAGAAACGCAGGGCACACTATCGCACGCACGCACACAAACACACAAACGCCACACGCACAGAAACGCAGGGCACACTATCGCGCACGCACACAAACACACAAACACCACACGCAGAAACACAGGGCACACACTATCGCACGCACACAAACACACAAATGCCACACACACAGAAACGCAGGGCACACTATCACACGCACGCACACAAACACAAACACCACGCACAGAAACTCAGGGCACACTATCGCACGCACGCACACAAACACACAAATGCACACACACAGAAACGCAGGGCACACTATCACACACGCACGCACACACAAACACACAAACACAAACACCACACACAGAAACTCAGGGCACACTATCGCACGACGCACACAAACACACAAATGCCACACACAGAAACGCAGGGCACACACTATCGCACGCACGCACGCACGCACACAAACACCACACGCACAGAAACTCAGGGCACACTATCGCACGCACGCACACAAACACACAAACGCCACACGCACAGAAACGCAGGGCACACTATCGCACGCACGCACGCACGCACACAAACACACAAACACCACACGCACAGAAACACAGGGCACACTATCGCACGCACGCACAAACACACAAACACACACAGAAACTCAGGGCACACTATCGCACGCACGCACACAAACACACAAACACCACACGCACAGAAACACAGGGCACACTATCGCACGCACGCACACAAACACACAAACACCACACGCACAGAAACACAGGGCACACTATCGCACGCACGCACACACACACACGCACAGAAACTCAGGGCACACTATCGCACGCACGCACACACGCACACAAACGCACACGCACAGAAACGCAGGGCACACTATCGCACGCACGCACGCACACAAACACACAAACACCACACGCACAGAAACACAGGGCGCACGCACGCACGCACACACAAACACCACACGCACAGAAACACAGGGCACACACTATCGCACGCACGCAAACACACAAACGCCACACACACAGAAACACAGGGCACACTATCGCACGCACACAAACACAAACGCCACACACACAGAAACACAGGGCACACTATCGCACGCACACACAAACACACAAACGCCACACACAGAAACGCAGGGCACACTATCGCACGCACGCATGCACACAAACACACAAACACCACACACAGAAACACAGGGCACGCACGCACACAAACACAAACACCACACGCACAGAAACACAGGGCACACTATCGCACGCATGCACACAAACACACAAACACCACACGCACAGAAACACAGGGCAATACTATCGCACGCACACAAACACAAACACACAAACACCACACGCACAGAAACACAGGGCACACTATCGCACGCACGCACACAAACACACAAACACCACACGACAGAAACACAGGGCACACTATCGCACACAAACACCACACGCACAGAAACACAGGGCACACTATCGCAAACACCACACACGCACACACAAACACAGGGCACGCACGCACACACGCACACAAACGCCACACACGCACAGAAACGCAGGGCACACTATCGCACGCACACAAACACACAAACGCCACACGCACAGAAACGCAGGGCACACTATCGCACGCACACAAACACACAAATGCCACACACACAGAAACGCAGGGCACACTATCGCACGCACACACACAAACACACAAATGCCACACACACAGAAACGCAGGGCACACTATCGCACGCACACAAACGCCACACGCACACACACACACAGAAACACAGGGTACACTATCGCACGCACGCACACAAACACAAACGCCACGCACACAGAAACGCAGGGCACACTATCGCACACACAAACACACAAATGCCACACACACAGAAACGCAGGGCACACTATCGCACGCACACAAACACACACACGCACACAAACACAGGGCACACACTATCGCACGCACACACAAACACACAAATGCCACACGCACAGAAACACACAAACACAGGGCACACTATCGCACGCACGCACAAACACAAACGCCACACACAGAAACGCAGGGCACACTATCGCAACACAAACACAAACGCCACACACACAGAAACGCAGGGCACACTATCGCACGCACACAAACACACAAACGCCACACACACAGAAACGCAGGGCACACTATCGCACGCACACAAACACACAAACGCCACACGCACAGAAACGCAGGGCACTATCGCATGCACACAAACACAAACGCCACACGCACAGAAACGCAGGGCACACTATCGCAAACACGCACACAAACACCACACACACAGAAACACAGGGCACACTATCGCACGCACGCACACAAACACACAAACACCACACGCACAGAAACACAGGGCACACTATCGCACGCACGCACACAAACACACAAACACCACACGCACAGAAACACAGGGCACACTATCGCACGCACACAAACACACAAACACCACACGCACAGAAACACAGGGCACACTATCGCAAACACCACACACACACACACACACGCACAGAAACGCAGGGCACACAATAACGCACGCACGCATGCACGCATGCACGCACACAAACACCACACACGCATACACACAAACACAGGGCACACTATCGCACGCACACAAAGGCCACACACGCCACACGCACAGAAACGCAGGGCACACTATCGCACGCACACAAACACACAAACGCCACACGCACAGAAACGCAGGGCACACTATCGCACGCACACAAACACCACACACAGAAACACAGGGCACTATCGCACGCACACAAACACACAAACACCACACGCACAGAAACACAGGGCACACTATCGCATGCACGCACACAAACACCACACGCACAGAAACACAGGGCACACTATCGCAAACACCACACACGCACACAAACACAAACACACACGCATACACAGAAACGCAGGGCACACTATCGCACGCACACAAACACACAAACGCCACACACACAGAAACGCAGGGCACACTATCGCACGCACAAACACACACAAACGCCACACGCACAGAAACGCAGGGCACTATCGCATGCACACAAACACACAAACGCACACGCACAGAAACGCAGGGCACACTATCGCAAACACGCACACAAACACCACACACACAGAAACACAGGGCACACTATCGCACGCACGCACACAAACACACACAAACACCACACGCACAGAAACACAGGGCACACTATCGCACGCACGCACACAAACACACAAACACCACACGCACAGAAACACAGGGCACACTATCGCACACACAAACACACAAACACCACACACAGAAACACAGGGCACACTATCGCAAACACCACACACACACACACAAACGCAGGGCACACAATAACGCACGCACGCACGCATGCACGCATGCACGCACACAAACACCACACACGCATACACACAAACACAGGGCACTATCGCACGCACACAAAGGCCACACACGCCACACGCACAGAAACGCAGGGCACACTATCGCACGCACACAAACACAAACGCCACACGCACAGAAACGCAGGGCACACTATCGCACGCACACAAACACCACACACAGAAACACAGGGCACACTATCGCACGCACACAAACACACAAACACCACACGCAGAAACACAGGGCACACTATCGCATGCACGCACACAACACCACACGCACAGAAACACAGGGCACACTATCGCACACACGCATACAAACAGAAACACACACGCATACACACAAACACAGGGCACACTATTGCACGCACACAAACACACAAACGCCACACGCACACAAACACAGGGCACACTATCACACGCACGCACGCACGCACACAAAGGAAGACACACGCATACACACAAACACAAACACCACACACGCATACAAGGAGAGACACACGCATACACAAACACAGGGCACACTATCACACGCACGCACGCACACACACAAACGCAGGGCACTATCGCACGCACACACACACACACACGCATACAAGGAGAGACACACGCATACACAAACACAGGGCACTATCGCACACACAAACGCACACGCACACAAACACCACACACGCATACAAAGAAAGATACACACAAACGCAGGGCACACTATCATGCACGCATGCACACAAACACCACACACAAACACAGGGCACACTATCACACGCACGCAAACATCACACACGCACAAACACAAACACAGGGCACACTATCGCACACATTCACACAACACCACACACGCATACACACAAACACAGGGCACACTATCACATGCACGCATACACACAAACACAGGGCACACTATCACACGCACGCATACACACAAACACAGGGCACACTATCACACGCACGCATGCACACAAACACACACGCACACACACACACGCATACAAGGAGAGACACACGCACGCATGCACACAAACACAGGGCACACTATCGCACGCACGCACGCACACAAACACCACACGACAGAAACACAGGGCACACTATCGCACACACACACAAACGCCACACGCACAGAAACGCAGGGCACACACTATCGCACGACACAAAACACACAAACGCCACACGCACAGAAACGCAGGGCACACTATCGCACGCACACAAACGCCACACGCACAGAAACACACAAACGCAGGGCAATACTATCGCACGCACGCACGCACACAAACACAAACGCCACACACACAGAAACGCAGGGCACACTATCGCACGCACACAAACACACAAACGCCACACGCACAGAAACACAGGGCACACTATCGCACGCACGCACACAAACACACAAACACCACACGCACAGAAACACAGGGCACACTATCACACACACGCACACAAACACACAAACACCACACGCACAGAAACACAGGGCACACTATCGCAAACACCACACACACGCATACACACAAACGCAGGGCACACAATAACGCACGCACGCATGCACGCATGCACGCACACAAACACCACACGCATACACACAAACACAGGGCACACTATCACATGCACGCATACACACAAACACAGGGCACACTATCACACGCACGCATACACACAAACACAGGGCACACTATCACACGCACGCATGCACACAAACACCGGGCACACACGCATACAAGGAGAGACACGCACGCACGCACACAAACACAGGGCACACTATCGCACGCACGCACGCACAAACACCACACGCACAGAAACACAGGGCACACTATCGCACACACACACACAAACGCCACACGCACAGAAACGCAGGGCACACTATCGCACGACACAAAACACACAAACGCCACACGCACAGAAACGCAGGGCACACTATCGCACGCACACAAACGCCACACGCACAGAAACACACAAACACAGGGCACACTATCGCACGCACGCACGCACACAAACACAAACGCCACACACACAGAAACGCAGGGCACACTATCGCACACACAAACACACAAACGCACACACACAGAACACAGGGCACACTATCGCACGCACAAACACACACACACACACACAGAACACAGGGCACACTATCGCACGCACGCACACACACACAAACACCACACACAGAAACACAGGGCACACACTATCGCACGCACAAACACACACACGCACACACACAGAAACACAGGGCACACTATCGCATGCACACAAACACACACACGCATACACACAAACACAGGGCACACTATCACACACACGCACACACACACACGCACACACAAACACACACGCATACAAGGAGAGACACACGCACGCACGCACACACACACAGAAACACAGGGCACACGCACGCACGCACGCACGCACACAAACACACAAACGCCACACGCACAGAAACGCAGGGCACACTATCGCACGCACACACAAACACACAAACGCCACACGCACAGAAACGCAGGGCACACTATCACACGCACACAAACACACACGCACACAAACACAGGGCACACTATCGCACGCACACACGCACACACAAACACACACGCATACAAGGAGAGACACACGCACGCACGCACGCACACAAACACACAAACGCCACACGCACAGAAACAGGGCACACTATCGCACGCACAAACACACAAACACAAACACCACACGACAGAAACACAGGGCACACTATCACACACACGCACACAAACACACAAACACCACACGCACAGAAACACAGGGCACACTATCGCAAACACCACACACACACAAACACACACACGCATACACACAAACACAGGGCACACACTATCGCACGCACACAAACGCCACACGCACAGAAACACAGGGCACACTATCACACGCACACAAACGCCACACGCACAGAAACACACAAACACAGGGCACACTATCGCACGCACGCACGCCACACACACAGAAACGCAGGGCACACTATCGCACGCACACAAACGCCACACGCACAGAAACACAGGGCACACTATCGCGTGCACACAAACGCCACACGCACAGAAACACAGGGCACACTATCACACGCACGCATGCACACAAACACCGGGCACACTATCACACGCACGCATGCACACAAACACCGGGCACACACGCGCATACAAGGAGAGACACGCACGCACGCACACAAACACAGGGCACACTATCGCATACACGCACGCACGCACGCACGCACGCACACAACACCACACACTCATACACACAAACGCACGCACACACACTGGCAGACTAAATGAGCAGCTTTGATTTACGCATTTATCTCTAACACACATTGAATTCAGAAAGTATTCAGACACTTCACTATTTTCAATGTTCTGTTACAGTCTGACACTACAGTCATTCACATTGATTTCTTCTTAATATACACTGGTTTTAAAAATTCTAGAACTTTCTGTACATTTAATAAAATAAAAAGAACTGAAATGCACATGTACATAAGTATTCAGACCCTTAAGACAACACTTGAAAATAAGCTCAGGTGACTCGCATTTGTTTTGTTCAGTATTTGGTGTGACCTCAAAACAGCATCAGTTCTTCATGTTCCACTTACATACAGTTTTTAAAGGAACTCAGCAGGTAAGCTGTTCCAAACATCTTTAAGAACACAGATCTTTTGTGGATGTAGGCTTCCTACTTCTGTGGAGGCCAAAGCTATCACTTCCAGGACTCCTTGTTGTTCTCTATGCTGAAAACAGTTCTTAATGTTATCTATTCATCTTATTTATTCTTTATCACCACATGACCTGTGTAAAGCTACTTTAAAACATTTGTCCATTGTTAAAAGCGCAATACAAATAAAAATGATTTTTTAAAATATTTCTGACATCAGTCCAGACCTGCTGCCATTTTTCTGCCCCAGTTCCTCTGTTTTTATGAGCAGTTCAGTCTCTTAGCCTTGTTTCCATGTTTTGGCCAGACCTCTCCACATATTAGCTCGATGTAACTGGTTCCACTGGTTTCCTCCATTTCTTTGCTGATGGCACTGCTGGACATCTTCTGATGTTGAAGGGAAGTAAGCGAGATGTGTCTTTTATCCACCACATTAATTCAATTAAATTCCTGTTTATTTTTATTGCGCTTTTAATAATGAACATTGTCTCAGGGCAGCTTTACACAGATAATGTGGTGAAGGAAGGAAAAACTCCCTGAGATGCAAAAGGAAGAAACCATGAGAGGAACCAGACTCAAGAGGGAACCTCAGCCTCATCTGGGTGCCACTGAATGTCCATTTGTTACAGATAAACGATGTTGAGGTGCAGTGATGGAGATCAGAGCAAACTGTAGTCCTGAGTCAGTGTAGCAGACTGTTGATATTAACTGCAGTCCAATTCCATCCTCAAAGCTCCTGTTCTTACTCTAAAATTCCTTGGAACCACCCAAGGCTTTGATGAGAAACATCTCCAGCTGCACAGAGTCGCCTCCAAACGAAGAGAACATCATCCAGAGGCAGACCGGACGAAGTGGGAAGATCGGTGGAGGGAAGAGGGCAGGAACAGTGATCACTGGAACCTCAGGAGCATGTTTAACATGAGGATCTCTGGGATAAGTGACGACCCACCACACCACCATCAACAAACCTGAGTGAATGTGTGAGAGTGAGGAGACGACAGCATCCAAATATCCAAGTTCACCAAACACTCCATATCCATGATCCCTCCAGATCTGCTCCTTTACCTCACAAACACCTACTGACTAAACACTCCACTAAATAAATGTGTTCAGCCTCGACTTGAACACTGAGACTATGTCTGAGTCCCGAACACTGATTGGAAGGTTGTTCCATAACTGTAGGGTTTATAAGAGAAACATCTGTCCCCTGCTGGAGTCTTCATTATTTAAGGTACCAACAAATAGACTGCACCTTTTGATCTAAGTAGGCATGGGGCATTACATTTCCTTGGTTGACCACTGTGTCTACGCTGCTCAACATCGCCCATCCCATTTCTTTGTGCTTCTTTAAAACAGCTTGAAGAGCACATATTGAAACCCCAGTGTGCTTTGAGAGCTGTGTGCTGGGAGAGAACTACCTTGTCTCTTGTTGCTGTGCTCTGTCTTGCCATGGTGTAGGACCTGTGACATGAAACTGTCTTCCACAATCTCACCCAAGTAGCAGAGTTTGGCTCCTCACCCAGTCTGAAGCTCCTACATAGTTTTTTCCGTTTCACTTCATGACTGGGTTTCAAACTACAGATGAAATTGATGATTATCAGCACCTGCTTGGTAGAATTGGTTCATCATACAATACTATCTGGTTCATCACTGAACTATTATCAGCATAGAGACGAACATGGAGGTGATGATTTTGGCCTCCACAGAAGTGAGAAGCCTACATCCACAAAAGATCGAAGTTCTCCCAGCTGCCACCTGTTAGTGTAACGTGAAGGTGTCACACCAAAAAGAGTACCGGAAGTGCAGAACAAACCCTTTCCCGGGCTGAGACATGCTAATAGAATAGCCTTTATTTGTCACATATACATTATAGCACAGTGAAATTTGTTCTTTGCATATCCCAGCTTGCTTGGAAGCTGGGGTCAGAGCGCAGGGTCAGCCATGATATGGTGCCCCTGGAGCACAGAGGGTTAATTAATGCGACTATGGTAAAAAGTCCAGCAGTACTGATTCTGAAGGTTTTGGGGAGATTAGATTGACATGGCAGCACATAGAGGCTGAAATCTGATTGGACAAAAAATCTAACCTCCACATACACGTACTGGAAGCAGTGCAGCCGAGAGAAACACTACCACATGAAGAAAATAAACTGATGGGAATAAATTAATACAATTTCATGAAACATTTTTAGGTTGTAAATGTAGATCAGTGCTTCTGATGGTGTTTAGGCCAGCACAGAAGGCTTTGCTGACCCTGATGCCCCGCCACTGGTGTAATGGTGTGTCTGTGTGTGTTTTTTGCAGGAATCTAAAGCTGTTATCTGAAGTGGCCTTGTCCTCTGTTTCTTCATCCCCTCTTCTCATTAACATAACAGAGGTGGAGCTTATTTCTGTGGAGACATATAAACACTGGTATGAAGTGGAGGGTCATCAACTCAACCTTGCTGGGTACAACATCAGCAACTGCAGCCTGGAAGATGCCATGAACAAAGTACCAAAAGATGATATACGTCTATACATCACATAAATACTATAGACTTTATATGGTGTCATTGTGTTTATAAACACTTAACATCACATAAATACTATGGACTGTATAAATACAATAACACTGTATAAACACTACACATCACATAAATACTATATATAGTGTTATTGTATTTATAAAGTCTATAGTATTTATGTGATGTGTAGTGTTTATACAGTGTTATTGTATATATAAAGTCTAAACACTACACATCACAAATACTACTACTTCTTCTTTCAACTGCTCCCATTAGGGGTCTCCACAGCGCATAATCCGTCTCCATCCCCCCCGTCCTCTACATCTGCCTCTTTCACATGAACTAACCTGCATGTCTTCCCTCACCACATCCATAAACCTCCTCCTTGGTCTTCCTCTTTTCCTCCTTCCTGGTGGCTCCATCCTCAGCATTCTCCTACTGATATACCCAATGTCCCTACTCTGCACATGTCCAAACCATCTCAATCTCACCTCCCTCACGTTGTCTCCAAAACGTCCTACATGTGCCGTCCTGCTAATAAACTTATTTCTAATCCTGTCCATCGTCGTCACTCCCAACGAACATCTCAACATCTTCAGCTCTGCTACCTCCAGCTCCACCTCCTGTCTTTTACTCAATGCCACTTTCTCTAATCCATACATCATCTCAGGTCTCACCACAGTCCTATAAACTTTCCCTTTCACTCTCACAGACACTCTTCTATCACAAATCACTCCTGCTATCACTCTTCTCCACCCACTCCACCCTGCCTGCACTCTTTTCTTCACTTCTAACACACTCTCCATTACTTTGCACTGTTGACCCCAGGTACCTGAACTCCTCCACCTTCTCCACCTCTTCTCCTGCAACCGCACCTCCACTGCCCTCCCTCTCATTCACACACATGTACTCTGTCTTACTCCTACTGACTTTCATTCCCCTTCTCTCCAGCGTGTACCTCCACCTCTCCAGGCTCTTCTCAACCTGCTCCCTACTCTCACCACAAATCACAATATCATCCACAAACATCATAGTCCAGGGAGACTCCTGTCTGACCTCGTCCGTCAACCTGTCCATCGCCACTGCAAACAGGAAAGGGCTCAGGGCCGATCCTTGATGCAATCCAACCTTCAACTTGAACCAGTCTGTCGTTCCTACTGCACACTTCACTGCTGACACACTGTCCTCATACATGTCCTGCACCACCCTCACATACTTCTCTGGCACACCTGACTTCCTCATACAATACCACAACTCCTCTCTCCACCCTGTCGTACGCTTTCTCTAAATCCACAAACACACAATGCAACTCCTTCTGACCTTCTCTATACTTCTCCATCAACATCCTCAAAGCAAATACTGCATCTGTGGTGCTCTTCCTCGGCATGAAACCATACTGTTGCTGACAGATGGTCACCTCTTCTCTCAGCCTGGCTTCCACTACTCTTTCCCATAACTTCATGGTGTGACTGATCAACTTTATTCCCCTGTAGTTACTGCAGGTCTGCACATCTCCCTTATTCTTAACGATCAGTACCAGCACACTCCTTCTCCATTCCTCAGGCATCTTCTTACCTTCCAAAATCCTGTTAAACAACCTGGTTAAAAACTCTCTCCTAAACATCTCCATGCTTCTAAAGGTATGTCATCTGGTCCAACCGACTTTCCATTCTTCATCCTCTTAATCGCTGCTCTCCTTACTAATCCTTTCCACTTCCTGCTTCACATCTCCACATCATCCAACCTTCTCTCTCTCTGATTTTCCTCATTCATCAGCTGCTCAAAATACTCCTCCACCTTCTCAACACACTCTCCTCACTAGTCAACACATTTCCATCTCCATCCTTTATTGCTCTAACTTGCAGCACATCCTTCCCAGCTCGATTCCTCTGTCTGGCCAATCGGTACAAATCCTTTTCTCCTTCCTCAGTGTCCAACTTCTCATACAGCTCCTCATATGCCTTTTCCTTTTTCACCACATCCCTCTTTACCTGCTGCTGCATCTCCTTGTTCTCCTGCCTACTTTTCTCATCACTCTGTTTATCCCAATTCTGTTTCTCCAACCTCTTTCTCCTTCTGCTCTCCTGCACTTCCTCATTCCACCACCATGTCTCTTTGCCTTCTTTTCTATTTCCAGATGTCACACCAAGAACCTTTCTAGCTGTCTCCCTCATCGCTCCTGCAGTAGTTCCCCAATCATCCAGCACTTCTTCACCACCACCAAGCTCCTGTCTGGCCTCTTCCCTGAACCTCACACTATAGTCCTCCTCCTTCAGTTTCCACCATCTTATTCTTCTTTCAGTCCTCACTCTCCTCCTCTTCTTCTTCACCTCCAAAACCATCCTACAGACCACCATCTGATGCTGTCTAGCTACACTGTCCCCTGCCAAAACCTTACAGTCTCGATCTCCTTCAGGTTGCATCTCCTACATAGAACATAGCCCACCTGTGTGCACCTTCCTCCACTCTTATACGTCACCCTATGATCCTCCTCCTGCTTCTTAAAATACGTGTTCACCACTGCCATTTCCATCCTTTTAGCAAAATCTACCACCATCTGCCCTTCCACATTCCTCTCCTTAAAACCATACCTACCATCACCTCCTCATCACCTCTGTTCCCTTTACCTACATGTCCATTAAAGTCTGCCCCAAACACCAATTTTTCATTCCTAGGTTCACCTTCTACCACTTCATCTAACTCACTCCAGTGCATAAGCACTGATGACATTTATCATCATCACGCCTTCATCTTCCAGCTTCACGTTCATCACCCTATCAGAAACTCTCTTCACCTCCACTACACTCTTACTGTACTCTTCCTTCAGAATCCCCCCTACACCATTTCTCTTCCCATCCACACCATGACAGAACAGTTTAAACACCTCCTGCTCTTACTCCCTTTCCACTTGTTCTCCTGAACACACAGCATATCTACCTTTCTCCTCTCCATCATATCAGCTCCCTCTCTCCCTTTACCAGTCATAGTACCAACATTTAAAATACCAACCCGAACCTCCACTTCTCCTCCACTTCTCCTTTCCCTGCTGTCTCTGTAGACGTCTTCCTCCTCTCCTTCTCCTCCTTCAGCCAACAGTAGCACAATTTACACCAGTACCCTGTTGTTAATGATACCTGTGGCAGTCATTGGTAACCCGGGCCTCGACCGATCCACTATGAAATTCTTAATCGTGAACCGCATATTAGATTTGCCACGTTTTACGCTGGATGTCCTTTCTAACACAAACCTCCACATTTATCCAGACTTGGGACCGGCACTAAGAGTGTACTTGCTTGTGCAACACTAATGGTTGGGTTACACATCACAAATACTATAGACTTTATAAATACAATAACACCATATAAACAATACAAATCACATAAATACTATAGATTTTATATGGAGTTATTTATAAACACTATACATCACATACATGTCTTATTCTGTCTCACTCTCTGTGTCTCTCGCTCTCTGCGTCTCTCAGGGGGTGGAGGGGACAGGTCTGGCGTTTATAGCCTTCACTGAGGCGATGACCCTGTTCCCTGCGAGTCCCTTCTGGTCAGCACTGTTTTTCCTTATGCTCCTCAACCTGGGACTGTCTACGATGTTCGGAACCATGGAGGGGATCCTCACACCCCTGTCAGATACCTTCTCCTTCCTGAGAAAACACAAACTCATATTCACAGGTACACACACACACATGTCAGATACCTTGTCCTCCATGAGAAAACACAGTTGCTGGTTGTGACTCTCTCTCTTTGCTCCTGCAGTGTGCAGTTGTGTGTTGGCATTCGTGGTTGGTTTGCTCTTCACACAGCGATGTGGGAATTATTTTGTGGCGATGTTTGATGATTACTCTGCCACACTGCCACTCATCATTGTCGTCGTGTTCCAGACCATCAGTGTTGCCTGGGTGTATGGAGCAGACAGGTACAACAGTGTGTGTGTGTGTGTGTGTGTGTGTGTGAACACTGTGTGTGTGTGTGTGTGTGTGTGTGTGTGTGTGTGTGTGTGTGTGTGTGTGTAATATCCACCGTGCATGTGGTACCTGGGCCTTCAGTGAGGACGTACCCAACTTAATCCACCTCTTAATACCCCCACAATCACGTCGCAATTATAGAAACTATCAATAATCAATATTTGTCTAATAACATGACAAAAACATTAAAATGTAAATAAAACACAACTTACTCAGATACAGACTCATAATGTGCAGCGCCCCTCAGAGGCAGTAATCCAGTGGTACCGCTCGTATTCACTGGTCTGGAAGTGGAGAACAAACCCTTTCCCGGGCTGAGACACACTAGCTAGCTTCAGGGTTCTCTTTATGAAGAGAATAAACTGTTGGGAATAAAGGAATACAATTTCATGAAACAGATTTATGTAGTAAATGTAGGTCAGTGCTTCTGATGGTGTTTATGGCAGAATAGAAGTATTTACTGGCCCTGATGCCCTGCCACTGGTGTATTATTTATATATATATATATATATATATATATATATATATATATATATATATATATATATATATATATATATATAAAATGTGTATATATTTACGTTTGTGTGTTCATTGTGTAACACAGATCATTGCGTGGTGTGCGTTGCTGATTGTGTGTGTTTTATTTATTTTTTTATTTAACCTTTATTTTTACAGGCAAGTCATTAAGAACAAGTTCTTATTTACTATGGCAGCCTGTGTGTGTGTGTAACAGGTTCCTGAAGGATATCACACAGATGCTGGGTCGGCCGGTGTGTGTGGTGTATAAGTATCTGTGGAAGTATGTGTGTCTGTTGGCCATGTTGACTCTGCTGACTGCCAGTCTACTGAACATGTGCCTCAAGCGACCACAATACACAGCCTGGAACAGAAATACGGTACACACACACACACACACACACACACACACACAGTCTGTCTGTCTCACTCCCGCTCTGTTTCCCTCACTGTGTCAGTCTCTGTCTCCTTAACTGTCTCCCTCACTCCCTGTCTTCTTAACTGCCTACCTTTCTCACTGTCTTATTGTCTTTCTCCCTCCCTATCTGTCTCACTCCCTCAATGTCTCCTTCACTCTCTGCCTCATGCTATGTCTCATTATCTGCCTCACTCCCTCACTGTCTCTCTCTCTCAGGCATCAGAAGTGCATTTGCCGTATCCTGATTGGGCATTGGCTGTGCTCTCGTCACTTATCATCATTGCAGTACTACCTGTTCCTCTGGGTTACGCCCACTTTGTGTTACGGCAGCGTTTCAGCCAATCAGCTCTCGACACCGAGGCAGGATATGCCCCCTGCAGCACCACGGACCAGGACTCCGCCCCTTTAAGCACACCACTGAACACAGATGTGGATCCTACCTCCTCTACATTGGCTGAGGAGGGCTACAGACTCCTCCCACAAACAGGGGAGGAGGAAGGGGAGGAGTCTACAGGAGTATGAGCTGGAGAGATAAATTACAGAAAAAGCAAACAGAAACATGCAGAGATTTAACTCTTCATACTCTGTTAGAAACTCTTCATCCCTTCTGCTGTTAAAGGTGTTCTAAACATCTTACCCACACACACACACACACACACACACACACACACACACACACACACACACACACACACACACACACACACACACACAAGACTGTTAATCTGTAACATTAAAGGTGTACTAAACACCTTACACACACACACACACACACACACACACACACACACACACACACACACAAAACTGTTAATCTCTGTAACATTAAAGGTGTACTAAACACCTTACACACACACACACACACACACACACACACACACACACACACACACACACACACACCTCTCTCTCTCTCCCCAGTGTCACCTGCCTCTCTCTCTCTCTCTCTCTCTCTCTCTCTCTCTCTCTCCTCCTCAGTGTCACCTGCCCTTTCTATTTCCTCCACCAGTGTCACCTGCCCCTCTCTCCCTCCCCAGTGTCACCTGCCCCTCTCTATTTTTTCTCCCAGTGTCACCTGCCCCTCTCTATTTCCTCCCCAGTGTCACCTGCCTCTCTCTCTCTCTCTCTCTCTCTCTCTCTCTCTCTCTCTCTCTCTCTCTCCCCAGTGTCACCTCTCTCTCTCTCTCTCTCTCTCTCTCTCTCTCTCTCTCTCCCCAGTGTGATTTTTCACAATATAAATAATGTTTTCCAGAATTCCTTTTTTATTTTATTTTATTTTTATTCAATTTTTGTATAAATTCTGTGGATGTTTCATAACTTTATACATTTTTTACAGTGTGTTTGTGTGTGTGTGTGTGTGTGTGTGTGTGTGTGTGTGTTGAATGGAACTTAGCCGATTCCCCATAGTTCTATTTTATACATTCATTGTATATAATGTGTTTGCATACACACACACACACACACACACACACAATTTTGATTGTTGTTTTAAATGTAAATGTAAGCCTTACTTTCAGTTTCCATGGAGACGGGTTGTTATAAACCTGCTGCACCTTTTAAAAGAAAGTTTACATCCAAACACATTTATACGCAATTCTATTTATTTCATATCGAATTTACAGACACACGCACACTTTTGTTAAATTGGTTTTATATATAGGTCACAGGTGTGTGTGTGTGTGTGAGTGTGTGAGTGAATCGTTTTGTGTTTATTATAAATAAAAGTGCTGGTGATTGATGTAATATTTCGTTAAATTTCACCTGGTATTAAATTATCATGATTGTACAAATGTTTTCTTTTTTTTTTTTTCTCTCTCTCTCTTTCTTTCTTTCTTTCTTTCTTTCTTTCTTTCTTTCTTTCTCTCTCTCTCTCACACACACACACACACACACACACACACACACACACACACACACATGTACTGGTATCTCTATTTGTCTTTAGTGTGTTACTATAATAACTCCATATAAACTTAAGGTCGCTCAGTGACCTTCTGGATTCTACTGAAATAAAATCCAGCATTAATGTTCATTAGAAATATTATTCACTGCGAGCGCCAACAAAAAACACAAAACAAATCAATTACTAATAATGTCATAAAACACGAAACTGCCTGTTCATACCTCAATACACACTGCCATGCTACTGTTCTATATGCCAGTTTGTGTGTGCGTGTGTGTAAAATTGTCTGGAGAATTGGATTGTCTTGGTTGCAGGATCCACCCTGGAAAACAATTGATGTACAACAGCAGAAAGTGAGATAGAGAATACACAGATACACCTGAGCTGCAGGTAAACTTTATTATCTATATATACATTAAACACACACACAACTGGACTTATGTGTTTGTTGCTGCATTATCCATGCTTTTGGTTTTAGTTGTGTAATATTGGTGTGTTTGTGTTGTTTCTAAACATTTGAAAGGACTATACTCATTTCTACTTCTCTGTGTGAGACAGATGTGTTGCTGCATAATCCATGCTTTTCTGTATCCTGAAATAAGTTTGTTTTTGTAATTGTGTTTATTTTAGACTTGTACTGATTCAGTTCTTCCAAAGACTCGAATGGACTATACTTCCCTTTACACACACACACAAACACACACACACACACACACACACACAAAACTGTTAATCTCTGTAACATTAAAGGTGTACTAAACACCTTACACACACACACACACACACACACACACACACACACACACCCACCTCTCTCCCCAGTGTCACCTGCCTCTCTCTCTCTCTCTCTCTCTCTCTCTCTCTCCTCCTCAGTGTCACCTGCCCTTTCTATTTCCTCCACCAGTGTCACCTGCCTCTCTCTCTCTCCCCAGTGTCACCTGCCCCTCTCTATTTTTTCTCCCAGTGTCAC
>NC_060887.1:42170508-42203008 GCF_014805685.1 Silurus meridionalis | reverse complement strand
AAGCCTAATAAGCACCAATTAGGCAGCTTTAAAATGACTGTGATACTCAGCTCCTTCTAGACATTTACTGGTGTGGTTACAAACATGGTGAGGTCAAGAGAATGGTCCAGGAAGACAAGAGAACAGGTGATTACTCTTCACAGGAAGGGCAATGGCTATAAGAAGATTGCAAAGATGTTAAACATACCAAGAGACACCATAGGAAGCATCATTCGCAAATTCAAGGCAAAGGGCACTGTTGAAACGCTACCTGGTCGTGGCAGAAAGAAGATGCTGACTTCGACTGCTGTGCGCTACCTGAAGCGTAGAGTGGAGAAAAGTCCCCGTGTGACTGCTGAGGAACTGAGAAAAGATTTGTCAGATGTGGGTACTGAAGTTTCTGCTCAGACAATACGGCGCACCCTGCGTAATGAAGGCCTCCATGCCAGAACTCCCAGGCGCACCCCTTGCTGTCCCCAAAGAATAAGAAGAGTCGACTGCAGTATGCCAAAAGTCATGTGGACAAACCACAGAAGTTTTGGGATAGTGTTCTGTGGACTGATGAAACAAAATTAGAACTGTTTGGGCCCATGGATCAACGCTATGTTTGGAGGAGGAAGAACAAGGCCTATGAAGAAAAGAACACCTTGCCTAGGCTTGGAAGACGTTGGACCTTTCAACAGGACAATGATCCCAAGCATACCTCCAAGTCCACTAGAGCATGGTTGCAGATTAAAGGCTGGAACATTTTGAAGTGGCCATCGCAGTCACCAGACTTAAATCCGATTGAGAACCTCTGGTGGGACTTAAAGAAAGCAGTTGCAGTGCGCAAGCCTAAGAATGTGACTGAACTGGAGGCTTTTGCCCATGATGAATGGGCGAAGATACCCGTAGATCGCTGCAAGACACTTGTGTCAAGCTATGCTTCACGTTTAAAAGCTGTTATTACTGTAAAAGGATGTTGTACTAAGTACTAAGATTGAATGTCACTTGGGGGTTGAATAAAACTGATAATGATGTGAGCTCAGAAAAGACATTTGTGGTTATTTCATTATAAATGTTATGTTATATTTGTCTGGCCTCTTTGATTTAATTGTAAGCAGGATGACTGAATGATCATAATCAATGTCAAACCGACCAAAACAATCAATTTCAGTGAGGGTTGAATAATTTTGAACACAACTGTGTGTGTATATATATATATATATATATATATATATATATATATATATATATATATATATATATATATATATATATATATATATAACCCAGCCATTAGGGAGGCACAAGCCAGTGCACTCTTAGTGCCGGTCCCAAGCCCGGGTACATGGGGAGGGTTGTGTTAGGAAGGGCATCCAGCGTAAAACATGTGCCAAATCAAATATGCGGATCACAAATGAGAATTTCATACCGGATCGGTCGAGGCCCGGGTTAACAACGACCGCCACAGGTATCGTTAGCCGACAGGGTACCGGGGAAATTGGGCTACTGTTGGTCAAGGAGGAGAAGGAGAGGAGGAAGACGCCTACAGAGACGGCAGGAAAGGAGCAGTGGAGGAGAGTGGAGGTTAGGGTTGGTACTTTAAATGTCGGTACTATGACGGGAAAGGGAGAGATAGCTGATATGATGGAGAGGAGAAAGGTAGATATGCTGTGTGTTCAGGAGACCAAGTGGAAAGGGAGTAAGGCCAGGAACATTGGAGGTGGATTTAAACTGTTTTATCATGGTGTGGATGGAAAGAGAAATGGTGTAGGGTGATTCTGAAGGAAGAGTACAGTAAGAGTGTAGTGGAGGTGAAGAGAGTTTCTGATAGGGTGATGATCGTGAAGGTGGAAGTTGAAGGATGATGATAAATGTCATCAGTGCCTATGCTCCACAAGTTGGCTGTGAGATGGAGGAGAAGGAAAGATTCTGGAGTGAATTAGATGAAGTGGTAGATGGTGTACCTAGGAAAGAACGGTTGGTGATTGGGGCAGATTTTAATGGGCATGTAGGTGAAGGAACAGAGGTGACGAGGAGGTGATGGGTAGGTATGGTTTTAAGGAGAGGAATGTGGAAGGGCAGATGGTGGTAGATTTTGCTAAAAGGATGGAAATGGCAGTGGTGAACACTTATTTTAAGAAGAAGGAGGATCATAGGGTGACGATAAAAGTGGAGGAAGGTGCACACAGGTGGACTATGTGCTATGCAGGAGATGCAACCTGAAGGAGATTGGAGACTGTAAGGTGTTGGCAGGGGACAGTGTAGCTAGACAGCATCGGATGGTGGTCTGTAGGATGGTTTTGGAGGTGAAGAAGAAGAGGAGGAGAGTGAGGACTGAAAGAAGAATAAGATGGTGGAAAGTTGTGGAGTTGGTGAAGCAGGAAGTGGATAGGATTAGTAAGGAGGAAGTGAGAGCAGCGATTAAGAGGATGAAGAGTGGAAAGTCGGTTGGACCAGATGACATACCGGTAGAAGCGTGGAGATGTTTAGGAGAGATGGCAGTGGAGTTTTTGACCAGATTGTTTAACAGGATTTTGGAAGGTGAGAAGATGCCTGAGGAATGGAGAAGGAGTGTGCTGGTACCGATCTTTAAGCATAAAGGAGATGTGCAGACCTGCAGTAACTACAGGGGAATTAAGTTGATCAGTCACACCATGAAGTTATGGGAAAGAGTAGTGGAAGCCAGGTTGAGAGAAGAGGTGACCATCTGTGAGCAACAGTATGGTTTCATGCCGAGGAAGAGCACCACAGATGCCTTATTTGCTTTGAGAATGTTGATGGAGAAGTATAGAGAAGGACAGAAGGAATTGCATTGTGTATTTGTGGATTTAGAGAAAGCCTACGACAGGGTGCCAAGAGAGGAGTTGTGGTATTGTATGAGGAAGTCAGGTGTGTCAGAGAAGTATGTGAGGGTGGTGCAGGACATGTATGAGGACAGTGTGACAGCAGTGAAGTGTGCAGTAGGTACGACAGACTGGTTTAGGGTGAAGGTTGGACTGCATCAAGGATCGGCCCTGAGCCCTTTTCTGTTTGCAGTGGTGATGGACAGGTTGACGGACGAGGTCAGACAGGAGTCTCCTGGACTATGATGTTTGCGGATGATATTGTGATTTGTTGTGAGAGTAGGGAGCAGGTTGAGAAGAGCCTGGAGAGGTGGAGATATGCGCTGGAGAGAAGGGGAATGAAAGTCAGTAGGAGTAAGACAGAATACATGTGTGTGAATGAGAGGGAGGGCAGTGGAGTGGTGCGGTTGCAGGAGAAGAGCTTCAGAAGGTGGAGGAATTCAGGTACCTGGGGTCAACAGTGCAAAGTAATGGAGAGTGTGTTAGAGAAGTGAAGAAAAGAGTGCAGGCAGGGTGGAGTGGGTGGAGAAGAGTGACAGGAGTGATTTGTGATAGTAGGGTATCTGCAAAATGAAAGGGAAAGTTTATAGGACTGTGGTGAGACCTGCGATGTTGTATGGATTAGAGACAGTGGCATTGAGTAAAAGACAGGAGGTGGAGCTGGAGGTAGCAGAGCTGAAGATGTTGAGGTTTTCGTTGGGAGTGACGAGGATGGATAAGATTAGAAATGAGTTTATTAGAGGGACAGCATGTAGGATGTTTTGGTGACAAGGTGAGGGAGGCGAGATTGAGATGGTTTGGACATGTGCAGAGGAGGGACATGAATTATATTGGTAGAAGAATGCTAAGGATGGAGCCACCAGGTAGGAGGAAAAGAGGAAGGCCAAGAAGGAGGTTCATGGATGTGGTGAGGGAAGACATGCAGGTAGTTGGTGTAAAAGAGGCAGATGTAGAGGACAGGGTGGTATGGAGACGGATGATCCGCTGTGGCGACCCCTAATGGGAGCAGCCGAAAGAAGAAGATATATATATATATATATATATATATATATATATATATATATATATATATATATATATATATATATATATACACACACACACATGCACTTACATACATACATACATATACACAGTTACATTTGCGGCATTTATCAGACACCCTTATCCAGAGTGACGTACAAAGCGAGGTGTGATGATTTCACTGAGGTAAGATGGTGCTGGTCCATTTTTGGCCTTGTAGGCATCATCAGTGTTTTGAATCTGATACGTGTAGCTCCTGGAAGCCAGTGAATGGAGCGCAGCAGTGGGGTGGTGTGGGAAAACTTGGGCTGATTGAACACAAGTCATGCAGCTGCATTTTGGATCATTTGGAGTGGATGAATAGTGTTCAGGGGAAGACCTGCCAGCAGAGAGCTGCAGTAGTCAAGTCTTGAAATCACAAGAGACTGAACAAGAACCTGGGCAGCCTGTGTGGACAGAAATGGTCGAATCCTTCAGATGTTGTAGAGAAGAAATCAACAGGAATGAGCAACATTAGCGACATGTGGGAAGAAGGACAGTTCATTGTCCATAATTACCCCAAGGTTACAATCATTGACTGAAGGGGGGAGCAGAGAGTCATGAAGTGTTATTTGGAGATCTTGACCTGGAGATGAATCGCCTGGGATGACCAGCAGTTCTGTTTTGCTGGGGTTAAATTTTAGTTGGTGAGCATTCATCCACAAAGATATGTCTGTCAAACATGCCAAGATCCGAGCGAAGCTGTGGTATCTGATGGAGGGAAAGAAAAGATTAGTTTCATCTGCATAGCAGTGGTAAGAAAACCCATGTGAGGATATGACTTCACCAATAGAGTGGGTATAGATGGAGAAAAGGAGGAGACCAAGTAGGATCATGGAGGTTGTTCTGTGAGAGATAGACAGACAGTTGGTTAAAAACAGTGTGTTTCAGAGATTTAGAAAGAAAGGAGAGAAGTGATACCGGTCTGTAGTTGTTGATGTCTGATGGATACAGAGCAGGTTTCTTCAAGATGGGAATGACCCTTGCTTGCTTGAAGGTAGTTGGTACAATGCCAGATGTTAATGACCCGTTGATGATTGTGCAGATGAAGTGCAGGAGACCTTGTGTGATGGTCTGAAGCATAGTTGAAGGGATTGGATCCAGAGGGCAGGTGGTGGGATGACTTGCACCAAGATTGGATGACTTGCAGTATCTCATCTTCTGTTAAGGTTGAGAAGCTTGACAGAGACGTAGTGTATTGCTGGCTGTGTTGTGTAGTCATTGTTGGGGAGGAAGTGAAGGTCTGGCAGATTTTCTTAATCTTTTCATCATAGAAGGAGGCAAAGCCATTAGCAGTCAGGGAGGATGGAGCAGGTGTCTCCAAGGGGACCAGGAGGGTGGTAGATGACAATGATGGAAGAGGTTGATTGGAGAGGTAACTAAAACTGCATGAAATTCAAAAGAAGACATGGTTAGATGAGACAAAGGGAGAGTTGTGAACACCATCTCTCCGTGATAAAAGTAGAACTGTAACACCACGTCTACCGGTTTCTCTTGGTGAGTGAGAGAAAGCATAGGCAGAAGACAGAGCAGCTAGTGTAGCAGTGTTCTGTGGGGATATCCAGGTCTCAGTAAGTGCCAGAAAGTCGAAGGTGTAGTGGGAAGCCAAGCCTGTGATAAAGTCAGCTTTCCTTACAGCAGACTTGCAATTCCAGAGCCCACCTACCACCACTGTTTGAGATTGAGACAACAGGGGAGGGTAGATGAGGTTACTGGCGATGTGACATCTGTTCTGTGGATGGGTACGTCTGTGTCTGTAAGAGATGACTACAGAGATGGGTTTGAGGCACATGACTGATCTCTCAAGTTGAGATCAAAGTGTTTTAAAAAGTAAAAATAAGAAATTCTAAATAAACACTAAGCGTTACTGGCCTTAGGGGGGCTACCTACAACCGCTTCAATATAAGTGAGTAAGCCCTGCCCACAATCCACACCTCAAGTGAGACTGAAACTACCCTTGATTACCATAATTTCCGGACTATAAAGCGCACCCGTATATAAGCCACTGAATTTTACAAATATTTTTATTTTTAACATAAATAAGCCACACCTGTCTATAAGCCACAGGTGTCTACACTAATGTACTTTACACAGGCTTTAATGAAAGACAGGTGTAACAGGTGAAATATGTTGCGCTTCCTTTAGGAGCATAACAGTATTTTGGGAATAGCCTGCCACTGAATTTTTCTGTATTACTGCATGTGTGGAGACTGAGGAATATGTCCTTATTATTTTCTGATGCTCATTTCTAAGTTTCTTTGACTAACCCATAACGCTGTTGCCAAGAAAAATAAAAAAGCAAAGTTTTGGAAACCTGTCTGTGCTTATATGATTTCTGTTGTAACTATAGTTATTGAGCTCTCCCTTCACTCTGACTCAACACGTTACAACGACTTGTATCTAAACAGTAGCTGACCAATAAAGTTATTGTTCACTGTCTTCCTCCTTCCTTTCACAAAAAATTCTCTCGAGTTTATATTTTGGCATCATCGTGCATTTAAAATTCACCAGATTTTTTTCTCCCGATGCCGTGCAGCTCAGAACACAGGTGAGGTGCATTTTTTTCGCATTTCATTGGTCTAATGTTATGGGGTTCAGTTTCCTGGCTTGAAGTTTGTGAAACCGGGAAAAACCCAGGAAAAATCCATAAATTAGCCACTTCGTTGTTTAAGCCGCGGAGTTCAAAACGTGGGAAAAAATTAGCAGCTTATAGTCCGAAAAATACGGTAATCACCTGATAGAACTAATAAGCACAGACCAACACTCGAGAATCAACTGAGTTAAATAGTTAGATATTATATATATATATATATATATATATATATATATATATACACACACACACACACACACACACACACACACACACACACACACACACACACACACAGAGCTACAGGAGACATGTATATAGACACACAGCTATTGGAGAATAAATGTGTTTTCAGCCTCGACTTGAACACTGAGACTGTGTCTGAGTCCTGAACACTAATTGGAAGGTTGTTCCATAACTGTGGTGTTTATAAGAGAAACATCTGCCCCCTGCTGGAGTCTTCATTATTTGAGGTACCAACAAATAACCTGCAACTTTATAAGCTTCTTTGTAACAATGTAAATTATTACAAGCGCAATACAAATAATAATAATAATAATACAAATAATAAAAATATAATAATATAATTAAATCTTTAAATCTAATTAGGAATCATGGATTATAATGAATCAAAGTTCCCTCAGATTCTGTGGCATGAGACCGGTCAGTGCTTTAGTCGGTAGTAGTATTTTATAATTGTGAAATTTTTGAGATTGTCATTTAACACTTTTACAATCTCTTGCTCTCGCTTACACACTCTCTCTCTCTCTCTCTCTCTCTCTCTCTCCTTATTTTTCTGTCTCTGTCTCTTTCTTAGACTCCACTGTGGATATGAGTGGACTGTCCCCTCCTGTTTTTCATAGTTGTGGGAGAACAGATGGGTGGATGATGCGAGGAACGGGGAGAGGTGGAGAAGGCGTTAGTTACGGTTCTCTCTCTGACACGCCCTCCATCATCACTCTCCCTCCAGCACTCTCTCCCACGCCTCTTGCATCACCCTTTCCCCCACCTCGCCCACCACGCCCTGCCCCGCTCAGAACAATCTCTGCCCAGGAGCTGCAGAAAAACTTCCTCTGACAAGCCCCTCATTCCAAAGAGCTCGACCAGTCAGATTAGAGTGCAGTAAATGCTATGTCACTGTCCAATCCTATAGTGCTTTTAACAATGTATATACAGTAATCCCCCGCTTTACCATGGTTCCAATCTCACGCCCCCGGTTTAGCATGCGCTTTTTTGTTTATCGTGGCCGGTTTTGGAACGTAACGGGGGATTACTGTAGTCTTCCAATAGTGTTTACTATTTGAGGTACCACCAAACTATTTGCTTGAAGTAGGTGTGATAGATGATAATAAACCAAAAGTTTGCTTATACTATAGCGACTATAGAGTAGCAAGTAGCGAGACTATAGCGACCGTGCAGTGCTTTGTAGGATTTGAATGGGAGCCAATGTCAACTAAATACAGGGGTAATGTGATTAGAGTGTAGTACGCCTGTCTTATCACTGAGCTCGACCAATTAGATAAGGGTGTAAAAGCCAAATTAAGTTGTCTAATTACATCCCCAATTCCAAAAAAGTAGTAACACTGTGTAAAATGTAAATAAAAACAGAATGTATTGATTTGCAAATATCATAAATCCATATTTTATTTACAATAGAACATAGAATACATATCACATGTTCAAACTGAGAATGTATAGCATTTTAAGGATAAAATTAGGATATGTTGAATTTAATGGTTGCAACAAATCTAAAAAAAAGTCACTACAAGACCATGTATAGTGCCATGTCTTCTGTCTGTATACATTTGGGAACTGAGGAGACCAGTTGCTGAAGTTTTTTGGAGAGAGATGTTGTCCCATATGTGGGTTATACAGGATTTTATTTGCTTAACACATCTGGGTTTCCTTTGTTGTGTTTTTGTTTCATGATGCACAGAATATTTTCAAATGGTGAAAGTGAACTGAGCACTGATGGTTCCTCTCATCTTTAGTCTGAAGGACGTGGTACCCATGGCTTCTTAAAAGAAATTTAGATTACGATTTTCTGACCACAAGAACAGTTTTCCACTTTGCCTCTGTATATTTAAAATGAGCTTTGGCCCAGAGAGGATAGCAGCGTTTTTTAGATCATATTCATGCATGCCTCATCCTTTGCATGATAGATTTAACTATTCAATTCAATTCATTTTTATTTGTATAGCGCTTTTAACAATGAACTTTGTCTCAAAGCAGCTTTACACAGATAATGTGGTGATTAAACATAAAGGGTAGAAGGTCTTGTGAGGTCTTGTGAGATTGTCTGAAGCATAGTTGAAGAGATTTTATCCAGGTGGTGGGATTTCAAGATTGGATGATTTACAGTATCTCTTCTTCTGCTATGGTTGAGAAACTAGACAATTAAATAGAAGGGGTTCCTGGGTTTGTAGTGTAGTTATTGTTGGGGAAGAAGGGGGCAGATTTCCTTAATATTCTTACGGTAAAAGGAGGCAAAGTCTTCAGCAGTCAGGGAGAATGAAGCAGGTGGAGCATTCGGGCTGAGTAGTGAAGAGATGATGGGGAGCTTACAAGCATCTTGTGCAGAAGCCTCAAGCTTATTTACATTTTACACAGTGTCCCATTTTTCTATGGAATTGGGGTTGTATGTCCAGGTTTAGAATGAGCTTCTTCCAGTCACACTGAGGAGAGAGGGAGAGGGAGAGGGGGAGAGAGAGAGTGTGTGTGTGTGTGTGTGTGTGTGTGTGTGTGTGTGTGTGTGTGTGTGTGTGTGTGTGTGTGTAAACCTGTATTGTGTGGTTTTATTTTTTAATAAATTCCTGATCAAATCCTGATCAAATCAGTTTTATTTGTGTAGTGTTTTTATAAGTAGACATTTTCTCAAAACAGCTTCACAGACAGAGTTTTTGAAGTTGGATTGTAGAAGTTTAGTACATTTTAGTACATACATTTATTCCTGATGTTTAGGGTATATAACTAATAACTGATCCAATGGTGACTGTGATGATGGAAAAACTCCCTTAGGAATGAAATAGGAGAACTTTGAGAGGAACCAGACTCAAAAGGGATTCTATCCTCATCTGGTTGACATTGAATGTCCTATCATTACAATTCCATTATTGCTGAGGTTTACTGTTCAGTGATAAATGTTTACATGCAGAATTGTTCATTTAAACTGTGATAGCAGTCAGTTCCCAGTTCACCAAAACATTTTATATCCATGATCTCTCCAGATCTGCTCCTTTACCTCACAAACACCTACTGACTAAAGACTCCGCTAAATAAATGTGTTCAGCCTCGACTTGAACGCTGAGACTGTGTCTGAGTCCCGAACACTGATTGGAAGGTTGTTCCATAACTGTGAGGTTTATAAGAGAAACATCTGCCCCCTGCTTGAGTCTTCATTATTTGAGGTACCAACAAATAGCCTGCACCTTTTGATCTAAGTAGGCGTGGAGGATCATCCTGGTACAGAAGTTCACTCAGATACTGCGGTGTGAGAGCGTTAAGTGCTTTATACGTCAGTAGTAGTATTTTATAATCAGTGTGAGATGGAATTGGGAGCAGTGTAGATGATTAAAACACCGTTACAGTAGTCTAATCTAGATGTGACAAAAGCATTAACTAGTTTTTCTGCATCCTGTAACAACATATTTCAAATTTTAGCAATATTTCTAAGGTGAAAGAAGGAGATCCTGGAAAGTGATTAACTTTCATACAACAATAAGGACACTAATGAAATCCATATCCTTCTCTTCCTGTAGCGCGGTTGGCCCTAAAAATGATACACAGCCGGTTTTGCACTGTCAAGCACCACTCACATTTTCTTCAGGAAATGTCAGATTCTACTACTAGAAATACTATCTGATGCCATCAGCAGTCCAATTCTAAGATTAGAGGTGCTGGCTGTGCAATCAGTCTTATCTAATTAAATGTTAATTTATTTTTATAGCAATTTTAACAAATGACATTGTCTCAAAGTAACGTAATGTCTGTCACTTGGGTATTAAACTTCTTGGACATATATAGGATCAAGTTCACAGCAAAGTCAAATGTATGAAAAGACTAGACATTGTATTTTTTATTTGTTGTAAATCATTTGGCCACAGTGTATAGAGTTTACATGGAAATGGGTTAGAGGATTAATAATCCTCAATTTATCGCAATCTACTTATTCTGTTCTCCTCTAAACAAGCACACACTCACTCACTCTGCTAAAGACTGTGCTTCCGGCATCGCTCCTCCTTAGTGCGCAGGTGCGACACAGTGCAGATTAAGGGGTTTATGACTGGGAACAGACGCATGTGCACAAGTCAGAGTGAGTGGTGAAAGCAGCATCAGCTCGCAACAGTCAGTTCCAGAGGGTGTGAGGATGGAGGTCCGACCTGAGCGCTTTAAAGGAGAAGCGGCCAAAGTGCTGGCCAGGATCCACCGGTAACAATTTCCCTAATTTCTCTCTCTCTCTCTCTCTCACACACACACACACACACACACACACACACACACACGCTTTGTGTTCCCTAAATGTGTCAGATTATCTAAGCATTAAAATATGTCTCCTTGACTTTGGTATGAATGAAGCTCGCATCGCATGTGCATTTGTTGGTGTTGTTTCAGGACTGCATTTCAGACATGAAGTAGGACTTGGATTAGCGCGCGCCTTCATTCCTCTCTCTGTTCTACTGTAATCCATCGGGAAAGAATCACGTTCCATCCGCCCTCTTTTTATATCTCTGCTAAATATACAAACATTGGAGGATCTCTCTCTCTCTCTCTCTCTCTCTCTCTCTCTCTGTGTGTGTGTGTGTGTGTGTGTGTGTGTGTGTGTGTGTGTTAACTAGATTAATTAGACAAATATGCTATTTATAACAGTGTCCCATGCAGCCACTGACGTCACATCTCACCTGCAGTGAGTAACGCACGCATTTGCAGAGAGAGAGAGAGAGAGAGAAAGAAGAGAGACTTTTTATGGTCCTTTATTTGAACAGGTCACATTTTGCTTGAGCAAATGGAGACACAATAACCAAATAAATAAACCAATAAATAAAAAGCACATTAAAACATTTCAACAAAATTAAATCAGTGAGGAGTTAAAATTGATTTGTAAAACAGAGTTCTCCTTCCTCCACCGAGCACAGGGCTTTTTCCAAACACCACACTTCATTACATTGTTCATGCTTTTATAGAAATTTAAATAAATTAAAATCCTTGATTTAACAAGCCTGGAGAAAATTCTTATCGCATCACAGTCCATGTTTTGAGCGATTTTGTTCTTTCTGCTCAGATAGATCGCCATTTTCGCCTGACCAAAGATAAAATTAATCAGCTGGCATTTGAACCTTTTGTGTCCTGCCATATTTAAAACCAAGAATAAAAACCTGAACATTAAAATCAACAGAAAAAGACCTTAAGATGTTCTGTAAAAACACAAACAGTGACTGCAACCTGGGCAATAAATAAAAGCGTTAAATACAGTTTCCTGCTTAGAACAGAAAGGACAGTCATGCGTAACGCCAGGATTTAAAACCGAAATAAAAGTGTTTACAGACATAATACCATGTAAAATTCTCCATTGGAGGTTGGCAGCCCTTTTTGCTAATGGTGGTTTATAAAGTGCCCTCCATTCTGGTTTAATATCATCATTAACACCCAAAACCTTTCTCCATGGGGTGTCTAACCTCCCACTTAGTTTTTTCTTGTTTAGAACTTTGACACAGGCTCTGTAAAGCAGCTTCCCCGACACTGACCCAAAGTTCAACGTGCTCTCACCCCGATACTCCAGAAGCGGACCTTCACAACCGTCAAGGTCTCGATGAAAAGGTCTCGCCTCAGTGAAACAAGTCTCGGTGGTCTGGTAGTTACTCAGCAGAACATGCTCCTCTGGTGTTAGGGCAGACCTCCATCGGTATAGGAGTTGATTTACAACACGCAGGATCCGCAGTCCCACACGTGCTGCCATTTCCTCTGTCCGTGATTGGTCCGTACCTGCGATACTCACCAGTTTCCAGAGTGTCAACCCTTGAGAAGGTGAGTGCCCTGTACAGTGCAGGAGCTGTCACACTGGAAATGTCCAGCCGCCCACCATAAACCAGGGACTCCTCCAGCTCAACGGGAGCTTTCCTCTCCGTACACTGTCCCTTAGGACCTCTAGCACATCCTGCCCTATCACTGCCCAGAAAGCTTTGTAAAAATCGACAGGGAGACCATCTATACCTAGCGCCCGCCCATTCTCCATGCCCTGTAGAGCCTCGTGAAGTTCAACCAGCGTCAACTCTCCATCCATCTCTCTGGCTGCTTGCTCAGAGAGCTTAGGCAGGTCCACAAGGAAACTCTCCTCCGCTGTCTGTGCCTCCGACAGTTCACTGCTGTACAGCTTCTCATAGAAGCTTATTGTCTGCCTGCGAATTTCAGTGGGCCCCGATAAGAGATCCCCTGACTCTGTTCGCACAGCATGTATGAAACTTTTTTGTCCATTCTTCTGCTCTAGACTAAAGAAGAACTTAGATGGAGCATCCATCTCAGCCGTATTCTTGAAACATGAGCCTTTTTGTTTTTGAGGGCATCATCGTGCCCTCGATTTCCTGTGGTCCCCAAATGCTGGAGTTTCATTACTTCAATCTCCAGAGATTTTAATGACCTAGCGATGTCCCTTGTGACAGGGAGAGTGTACTGTTGACAAAAGTCCTGGACTTGCAATTTTGTTCTCCGGGGTTGCTGCAGCTGCAGTGGGCTTCCGGGCTGCAGGCTGAACTGGGGACTTGTTCTCCACTACTATTGGTGCAGCAGCCACTCCGGGGCTTTCGGCAGAGTTAACCCTTCCTGATAAGTAGCTTTAAGTGATGGGACTTTCCAATCGCTAACAGTGGCTAACATACAGAAGTTTCATGTGGTCATTGCATCATTTAGGTAGCACTGCTTGAGGATGTGGAGTTTCTCTCATATCTTCTTGCCCTCATGAGTATGATCGGGCACCCTTTGGTCCACCAAAGTGTAATGAAACTTCAGGTTAGCTGCTGCATGATCCATGATAACTTTGTGTGAGTGCTGATGAGTGTGTATTGATTTTGTGGCAGCCATGTAGTGTGACACTGATTTTATCGTTTCATGTGATATTCTATGCTCAGCTAAGCAAATTACAATATTCAGAACTTATTTTAAAGTAGCTTGTTGGAGGAAAAGGAAAGAGATAAGATTAGAAGTGCTCATCAATAATTCATGTTGACAGCAGTATAAATTTTTAATCAGTGTGAAATGACACCATTGAGTTATAGTTCTACAGGTGTGTGTGTGTGTGTGTGTGTAAAACCTGGAAGTTATATAAAGTAATAATGCTGATCAAATGCAGATGTTAACATTGTTCTTTGTTCTTCACACTCTCAGTGTGTTAGAAAAGCATCAGGAGGAGGATGGAGGGATTGAGCTGTGTGATGGAGGAGTGCAGGTGGAGGAGAAGGTGGACCCCTTGGTAGACTGCACCTGTTTTGGTTTGCCTCGGCACTACATCATGGCCATCCTGTGTGGTATGGGCTTCTGCATCTCCTTTGGCATCAATGTAACCTGGGAGTGGCAGTAGTAAGCATGGTGAATGAGCACACTACCTACAGGGGTAATAAGGATATCAGTACGGTAAGTCTGTGTATTTTTAAGGTTCTTATGTCATTGTGGTTCAGTGCATAACATTCCTCTTGCGTTACATGTCCTATTGATTGTCACTGTTCTTCCAGGTGTAGGTTGTTTTGGTTCCCTTCATCCTCACAAAAACATTACAAAAAGTAAATGTCTACAATGGACCAGTGTAATGTCCCAGCAATATTCTTCCCTCACATCCAGGTGTCAGGAATACACCTGCCACGCCCTTGGCGGCTGTCATGCTGCCGCTTTCTCTGAAGCTCCCGGCTTCAATTATACACACCTGGGACTCATAAAGCACTCATCCCCAGCACCATACATATACCCCTCACTCACACTCACTCTCTGTCTGTTATTGTAAGTGTATGTTGGTATATGCAGTCCACATCCTTTCGGACTCTACACTCTCGCTACGGCTGCGCCTTCTCCCAAAGTGCACCCCGGATCACTCCTTTTCTCCCGTGCATTCGTTCCTGGACTATGTGGACCTCACCCCTTCAGGGCGTACCACAGATATCTCTCCCTGGGTTTCTAAGGACTTCTGTGTGTGTATATGTGTATCTCTCCCTTCATTAAATCAAAGTGAACTGTGCTCCGGCTTCCGCCTCCGTTCATTGCATGTCGTACTCTGTATGTATGTGTATGTGACAAATAAAATTTGATTTGACTCCAGATCCAACTCCACCTTGATTGAATAAAGTGCTTAAATAAATTAATGAATTATTTCTTTATCTCCTTCTGATTAATCGATGTATTTTCTTGTCTCTTTCACATAGAGAGCTCAGTTTCTGTGGGATCCAGAGATTGTAGGTTTAATTCATGGCTCATTTTTTGGGGGTTACATTGTCACTCAGATTCCTGGAGGCTTCATCTGCCAGAAATTTGCAGCCAAGAGGTCAGTGTGCAGTGTGTTTGTGTGTGTGGGGGGGTGTATTTGATGTGATATGGTGTGTGTGGGGGTGTATTTGATGTGATATGGTGTGTGTGTGGGGGTTGTATTTGATGTGATTTGGTGTGTTTGTGGGGTGTATTTGATGTGATATGGTGTGTGGGGGTGTATTTGTGTGATTCGTGTGTGTGTGGGGGTGTATTTGGTGTGTGTGGGGGGTGGATTTGGTGTTTTGTGGGGTGTATTTGATGTGATTCTGGGTGTGTGTGTGGGGGTGTATTTGATGTGATTCGGGTGTTTTTGGGGTTGCATTTGATGTGATTCTGTGTGTGTGTGGGGGTGTATTTGATGTGATTTGGTGTGTGTGTGTGTGGGGGGTGTATTTGATGTGATTGGTGTGTGTGTGTGTGTGGGGGTGTATTTGATTTAATTCAGTGTGTGTGTGGGGGTGTATTTGATGTGATTCAGTGTGTGTGTGTATTTGATGTGATTGTGTGTGTGGGGGTATTTGGTGTGATTCCGTGTGTGTGTGTGGGGGGTGTATTTGATGTGATTCAGTGTGTGTGTGTGTGGGGGTGTATTTGATGTGATTCAGTGTGGGGGTGGGGGTGTATTTGATCTGATTTGGTGTGTGGGGGTGTATTTGGTGTGTGTTTGTGTGTGTGGGGGTGTATTTGATGTGATTCGGTGTGTGTGGGGGTGTATTTGATGTGATTTAGTGTGTGTGTGGGGGGTGTATTTGATGTGATTCAGTGTGTGTGGGGGTGTATTTGATGTGATATTGTGTGTGTGTGGGGGTTGGATTTGGTGTGTTTGTTGGTGGTGTATTTGATGTGATTTGGTGTGTGTGGGGGTATTTGGTGTGATTCGTGTGTGGGGGTTGGATTTGGTGTGTTTGTGGGGGTGTATTTGATGTGATTCGTGTGTGTGGGGGTGTATTTGATGTGATTGGTGTGTGTGGGGGTGTATTTGATGTGATTTGGTGTGTTTGTGGGGTGTATTTGATGTGATTTGTGTGTGGGGGGTGTATTTGATGTGATTCGTGTGTGTTTCTGTGTGGGGGCGTGTATTTGATGTGATTTGTGTGTGTGTGTGGGGGTGTATTTGATTTAATTCAGTGTGTGTGTGTGTGTGGGGTGTATTTGATGATTCAGTGTGTTAGTGGGGGTGTATTTGATGTGATTCTGTGTGTGTGGGGGTGTATTTGATGTGATTTAGTGTGTGTGTGTGTGTGTGTATTTGATGTGATTCAGTGTGTGTGGGGGTGTATTTGATGTGATTTGGTGTGTGTGGGGGGTGTATTTGATGTGATTGGGTGTGTGTGGGGGTATTTGGTGTGATTCGTGTGTGTGGGGGTGTATTTGATGTGTGTGTGTGGGGGTGTATTTGATGTGATTCGGTGTGTGTGGGGGGTGTATTTGATGTGATTCGGTGTGTGTGTGTGTGGGGGTGTATTTGATGTGATTCGGGTGTTTTTGGGGTTGCATTTGATGTGATTCGTGTGTGTGGGGGGTGTATTTGATGATTCGTGTGTGTGTGTGTGGGGGTATTTGATGTGATTCGGTGTGTGTGTGTGTGTGTGTGTGTGGGGGTGTATTTGATTTAATTCAGTGTGTGTGTGTATTTGATGTGATTCAGTGTGTTAGTGGGGGTGTATTTGATGTGATTGTGTGTGTGTGGGGGTGTATTTGATGTGATTTGTGTGTGGGGGTATTTGATGTGATGTGTGTGTGTGGGGGTGTATTTGATGTGATTCAGTGTGGGGGTGGGGGTGTATTTGATGTGATTTGGTGTGTGTGGGGTGTATTTGATTTAATTCAGTGTGTGTGTGTGTGGGGGTGTATTTGATGTGATTAGTGTGTGTGGGGGTGTATTTAATGTGATTTGGTGTGTGTGTGTGTGTGTGTGGGGGTATTTGATTTAATTCAATGTGTGTGTGTGTATTTGGTGTGATTCGTGTGTGTGTGGGGGTGTATTTGATTTGATATCGTGTGTGTGTGGTGTGTGTGGGGGTGTATTTGATGTGATTCAGTGTGTGTGTGTGTGTTTGGGGGTGTATTTGATGTGATTGTGTGTGTGGGGTGTGTATTTGTGTGATTCACTGTGTGTGTGTGTGGTGGTGTATTTGATGTGATATGGTGTGTGTGTGTGTGTGTGTGTGTGTGTGGTGGTGTATTTGATGTGATTCGGTGTGTGTATTTGATGTGATATGGTGTGTGTGGGGATGTATTTGATGTGATTTAGTGTGTGTGTGTGTGGTGGTGTATTTGATGTGATTGGTGTGTGTGTGGTGCTGTATTTGATGTGATTCGTGTGTGTGTATTTCATGTGATATGGTGTGTGTGTGTGTGGGGGTATTTGATGTGATTTAGTGTGTGTGTGGGGGGTGTATTTTATATTATATACTGTGTGTGGGGGTGTATTTGATGTGATTTGGTGTGTGTGTGTGTGGGTGTGTATTTGATGTGATTCGTGTGTGTGTAGGTGGTGTATGTGACTTGATTCGGTGTGTGTGTGGTGTATTTGATGTAATATGGTGTGTGTGTGTGGTGTATTTGATGTGATTTGTGTGTGTGTGGGGTGTATTTGGTTTGATTCGATGTGTGTGTGGGGTGTATTTGGTGTGATTCACTGTGTGTGTGGGGTGTGTATTTGGTGTGATTCACTGTGTGTGTGTGGGGTGTATTTGGTGTGATTCACTGTGTGTGTGTGGGGGTGTATTTGGTGTGATTCACTGTGTGTGGGGTGTGTATTTGGTGTGATTTACTGTGTGTGTGTGGGGTGTATTTGGTGTGATTCACTGTGTGTGTGTGTGGGTGTATTTGATGTGATTTGGTGTGTGTGGTGGTGTGATTGGTGTGTGTGTATTTGATGTGATATGTGTGTGTGGGGATGTATTTGATGTGATTTAGTGTGTGTTCGTGTGTGGGGGGTGTATTTGATGTGATATGGTGTGTGTGTATTTGGTGTGATTCTGTGTGTGTGGGGGTGTATTTGATGATTCAGTGTGTGTGGGGGTGTATTTGGTTTGATTCGACGGTGTGTGTGTGGGGGTGTATTTGGTGTGATTCACTGTGTGTGGGGTGTGTATTTGGTGATTCACTGTGTGTGGGGGTGTATTTGTGTGATTCACTGTGTGTGGGGGTGTATTTGGTGTGATTCACTGTGTGTGTGTGGGGTGTATTTGATGTGATTTGGTGTGTGTGGTGGTGTGATTGGTGTGTGTGTATTTGATGTGATATGTGTGTGTGTGGGGGATGTATTTGATGTGATTTAGTGTGTGTTCGTGTGTGTGGGGTGTATTTGATGTGATATGGTGTGTGGTGGTGTAATTGGTGTGATTCGTGTGTGTGTGTATTTGATGTGATTGTGTGTGGGGTGTATTTGGTTTGATTCGATGTGTGTGTGGGGGTGTATTTGGTTTGATTCGATTTGTGTGTGGGGGTGTATTTGGTGTGATTCACTGTGTGTGTGGGGGTGTATTTGGTTTGATTCGATTTGTGTGTGTGGGGGTGTATTTGGTGTGATTCACTGTGTGTGTGGGGGTGTATTTGGTGTGATTCACTGTGTGTGGGGGTGTATTTGGTGTGATTCACTGTGTGTGTTTGGGGGTGTATTTGATGTGATATGGTGTGTGTGTGTGTGTGTGGTGTATTTGATGTGATATGGTGTGTGTGTGTGTGGTGGTGTATTTGATGTGATTCGGTGTGTGTATTTGATGTGATATGGTTTGTGTGGGGTGTATTTGATGTGATTCTGTGTGTGTGTGTGGTGTATGTGATTTGATTCGTGTGTGGGGTGTATTTGATGTGATTCGTGTGTGGGGGTGTATTTGATGTAATATGGTGTGTGTGTGTGTGTGTTTGATGTGATTGTGTGTGTGTGTGTGTGTGTGTGTGTGTGGGGGTGTATTTGATGTGATTCACTGTGTGTGTGGGGTGTGTATTTGATGATTCGTGTGTGTGTGTGTGTGGGGGGTGTATTTGATGTGATTAGTGTGTGTGTGTGGGGTGTATTTGATGTGATTGGTGTGTGTGTGTGTGTGTGTGTGTGGTGTGTATTTGATGTGTGTGTGGTGTGTGTGGGGGTGTATTTGATGTGATTGTGTGTGTGTGGGTGTATTTGATGTGATTTGGTGTGTGTATTTGGTGTGATTGTGTGTGTGTGGGTGTGTGTGTGTGATGTGTGTGTGGGGGTGTATTTGATGTGATTCAGTGTGTGTGTGTGGGGTGTGTGTATTTGATGATTTGTGTGTGTGGGGGTGTATTTGATGTGATGTGTGTGTGTGTGTGTGTGTGGTGGTGTGATTGGTGTGTGTATTTGGTGTGATTCACTGTGTGTGTGGGTGTATTTGATGTGATTCAGTGTGTGTGTGGGGGTGTATTTGATGTGATTCAGTGTGTGTGTGTGTGGGGTGTGTATTTGGTGTGATTCACTGTGTGTGTGGGTGTATTTGGTGTGATTCAGTGTGTGTGGGGGTGTATTTGGTGTGATTGATGTGTGTGTGGGGGTGTATTTGGTGTGATTCACTGTGTGTGTGGGGTGTATTTGATGTGATTCGGTGTGTGTGTGTGTGGGGTGTATTTGGTGTGATTCTGTGTGTGTGTGGGGTGTATTTGATGTGATTCTGTGTGTGTGTGTGTGTGGGGTGTGTGTGTGTGTGTGGGGGTGTATTTGATTTGATTCGTGTGTGTGTGGGGGTGTATTTGGTGATTCGTGTGTGTGGGGGGTGTATTTGATGTGATTCACTGTGTGTGGGGGTGTATTTGGTGTGATTCACTGTGTGTGTGGGGTGTATTTGATGTGATTGGTGTGTGTGTGTGTGTGGGGGTGTATTTGATGTATTTGATGTGATTCATGTGTGTGTGTGTGTGGGGTGTATTTGGTGTGTGTATTTGATGTGATATGGTGTGTGTGTGTGGGGGGTGTATTTGATGTGATTGGTGTGTGTGTGTGTGTGTGTGTGGTGTATTTGATTTGATTCGGTGTGTGTGGGGTGTGTATTTGATGATTCGTGTGTGTGTGGGGTGTATTTGATGTGATTCATGTGTGTGTGTGGGGTGTATTTGATGTGATATGGTGTGTGTGTGTTGTATTTGATGTGATTCAGTGTGTGTGTGGTGGTGTATTTGATGTGATGTGTGTGTGTGGGGTGTATTTGATGATTCAGTGTGTGTGTGTGTGGGGTGTGTATTTGATTTAATTCAGTGTGTGTGTGTGTGTGTGTGTGTGTGGTGTATTTGATGTGATTCAGTGTGTTTGTGGGGGTGTATTTGATTTGATTCGGTGTGTGTGGGGGTGTATTTGTGTGTGTGTGTGTGTGGTGTATTTGATGTGATTCAGTGTGTGTGTGGGGGTGTATTTGATGTGATTCGGGTGTGTGTGGGGTGTATTTGTGTGTGTGTGGGGGTGTATTTGATGATTCGTGTGTGTGTGTGTGTGTGTGTGTGTGTGTGGGTGTATTTGATGTGATTCGTGTGTGTGTGTGTGTTTGGGGGTGTATTTGATGATTCGTGTGTGTGTGTGTGGGGGTGTATTTGATGTGATGTGTGTGTGTGTGGGGTGTATTTGATGTGATTCGTGTGTGTGGGGGGTGTATTTGATGTGATTTGATGTGATTCGTGTGTGGGGTGTGTATTTGATGTGATTCAGTGTGTGTGTGGGGTGTATTTGATGTGATTCTGTGTGTGTGTGGTGTATTTGATGATTCAGTGTGTGTGTGGGGGTGTATTTGATGTGATTCAGTGTGTGTGTGGGGGTGTATTTGATGTGATTCGTGTGTGTGTGTGTGTGGTGGTGTATTTGATGTGATTCAGTGTGTGTGTGTGGTGGTGTATTTGATGTGATTCAGTGTGTGTATTTGATGATTTGGTGTGTGTGTGTGTGGTGGTGTATTTGATGTGATTGGTGTGTGTGTGTGTGTATTTGATGATTCAGTGTGTGTGTGGGGGTATTTGATGTGATTGTGTGTGTGTGTGTGGGGGTGTATTTGATGTGATTGGTGTGTGTGTGGGGGTGTATTTGATGTGATTGTGTGTGTGTGGTGTGTGTGTGTGTATTTGATGTGTGTGTGTGTTGTATTTGATGTGATTGGTGTGTGTGGGGTGTATTTGATGTGATTCGTGTGTGTGTGTATGTGTGTGTGTGTTTGGGGGTGTATTTGATTTAATTCAGTGTGTGTATTTGATGTGATTTGTGTGTGTGTGTGTGTGTATTTGATGTGATTCAGTGTGTGTGTGTATTTGGTGTGATTCAGTGTGTGTGTGTGTGTTTGGGGGTGTATTTGATTTAATTCAGTGTGTGTGTGTGAGGGGTGTATTTGATGTGATTCAGTGTGTTTGTGGGGTGTATTTGATGTGATTTGATGTGTGTGTGGGGTGTATTTGATGTGATATGTGTGTGTGTGTGGGGAGGTGTATTTGATGTGATTCAGTGTGTGTGGGGGTGTATTTGATGTGTGTGTGGGGTGTATTTGATGTGTGTGTGTGTGGGGTGTATTTGATTTAATTCAGTGTGTGTGTGTGTGATTTGATGTGATTAGTGTGTGTGTGTGTGTATTTGATGTGTGTGTGTGTGTGGGTGTATTTGATTTGATATCGTGTGTGTGTGTGTGGTGTATTTGGTGTGATTCGTGTGTGTGTGTATTTGATGATTCGTGTGTGTGTGTGTGTGTTTGGGGGTGTATTTGATTTGATTCGTGTGTGTGTGGGGTGTGTATTTGGTGTGATTCACTGTGTGTGGGGTGTGTATTTGTGTGATTCACTGTGTGTGTTTGGGGGTGTATTTGATGTGATTCTGTGTGTGTGGGGGTGTATTTGTGTGATTCACTGTGTGTGTTTGGGGGTGTATTTGATGTGATATGGTGTGTGTGTGGTGGTGTATTTGATGTGATATGGTGTGTGTGTTTGTGTGGTGGTGTATTTGATGTGATTCGTGTGTGTGTATTTGATGTGATATGGTGTGTGTGGGGGATGTATTTGATGTGATTTAGTTTGTGTGTGTGTGGTGGTGTATTTGATGTGATATGGTGTGTGTGTGTGGTACTGTATTTGATGTGATTCAGTGTGTGTATTTGATGTGATATGTGTGTGTGTGTGGGGTGTGTATTTGATGTGATTCGTGTGTGTGTGTGTGTGTGTGTGGTGTGTGTGTATTTGATGTGATTTGATGTGATTGTGTGTGTGTGTGTGGGTGTATTTGATGTGATTTGTGTGTGTGTGTGGGGGTGTATTTGATGTGATTTGTGTGTGTATTTGATGTGATTCAGTTTGTGTATGTGTGTGTGTGTATTTGATGTGATTTGGTGTGTGTGTGGGGGTGTATTTGGTGTGATTCACTGTGTGTGTTTGGGGGTGTATTTGATGTGATATGGTGTGTGTGGTGGTGTATTTGATGTGATATGGTGTGTGTGTTTGTGTGGTGGTGTATTTGATGTGATTGTGTGTGTGTATTTGATGTGATATGGTGTGTGTGGGGGATGTATTTGATGTGATTTAGTTTGTGTGTGTGTGGTGGTGTATTTGATGTGATATGGTGTGTGTGTGTGTGGTACTGTATTTGATGTGATTCAGTGTGTGTGTATTTGATGTGATTTGGTGTGTGGGGTGTGTGTTTGATGTGATTCGGTGTGTGTGTATTTGATGATATGGTGTGTGTGTGGGGGATGTATTTGATGTGATTTAGTTTGTGTGTGTGGGGGTATTTGATGTGATATGGTGTGTGTGTGTGGTACTGTATTTGATGTGATTCAGTGTGTGTATTTGATGTGATATGGTGTGTGTGGGGTGTGTATTTGATGTGATTCGTGTGTGTGTGTGTGGTGGTGTATTTGATGTGATTCGTGTGTGTGTGGGTGTATTTGATGTGATTGTGTGTGTGGGGGTGTATTTGATGTGTGTGTGTGTGTGTGTGTGTGTGTGTGTGTGTGTGTGTGTGTATTTGATGTGATTCGGTGTGTGTGTGTATTTGATGTGATTTGGTGTGTGTATTTGATGTGATTCAGTGTGTGTGTGTGTGTGTGTGTGGGTGTATTTGATGTGATTTGTGTGTGTGTGGGGGTGTATTTGATATGATTCGGTGTGTGTGTATTTGATGTGATATGGTGTGTGTGGGGGTGTATTTGATGTGATGTGTGTGTGTGGGGGTGTATTTGATGTGATTCGGTGTGTGTGTATTTGATGTGATTCAGTGTGTGTGTGTGTGTGTGTGTGTGTGTATTTGATGTGATTGGTGTGTGTGTGGGGGTGTATTTGATGTGATTTAGTGTGTGTGTGTGTGTGGGTGTATTTGATGTGATTTAGTGTGTGTGTGTGTGGGGGTGTATTTGATGTGATTCGGTGTGTGTGTATTTGATGTGATTCAGTGTGTGTGTGGGGGTGTATTTGATGTGATTCGGTGTGTGTGTGTGTGTGTGGGTGTATTTGATGTGATTCGGTGTGTGTGTATTTGATGTGATTGTGTGTGTGTGGGGGTGTATTTGATGTGATTTAGTGTGTGTGTGTGTGGGGGGGGTGTGTTTGATGTGATTCGGTGTGTGTGTATTTGATGTGATATGCTGTGTGTGTGGGGTGTATTTGATGCGATTTGGTGTTTAAACACACTCTAAACTGTGGAGATGATAGTGGACTTTAGGAAACACCCTTCAACACTACTCCCCCTCACAATATCCATCAGCCCTGTGTCATCTGTGGAGAACTACAAGTTTCTGGGCACTACCATTTTCCAAGACCTAAAATGGAAATTCAACATAAACTCGATTCTGAAAAAGGCCCAGCAGAGGATGTACTTTCTATGCCAATGAAGGAAGTACAGTCTGCCACAGGAGCTGTTGATGCAGTTCTACACTGCAGTCATTGAATCTGTCCTGTGCTCATCCACCACCTGTGTGTGTGTGGAGGGGGGGAGTATTTGATATGATTCGGTGTGTTTGTGGGGGGTGTATTTGATGTGATTCGGTGTGTGTGTGTGTGGGGGTGTATTTGATGTGATTTGGTGTGTGGGGTGGGGTGTATTTGGTGTGATTCAGTGTGTGTGTGTGTGGGGGTGTATTTGATGTGATTCGTGTGTGTGTGTGGAGGGGTGTATTTGGTGTGATTCAGTGTGTGTGTGGGGGTGTATTTGATGTGATTGTGTGTGTGTGTGTGTGTGTGTGTGTGTGTGTGTGTGTGTGTGTGTGTGGTGTATTTGATGTGATTCATTGTGTGTGTGTGTGTGTGGGGGTGTATTTGATGTGATTCATTGTGTGTGTGTGTGTGTGGTGTGTATTTGATGTGATTTGGTGTGTGTGTGTGTGGGGTATTTGATGTGATATCGTGTGTGTGTGTGTGTGTGTGTGGGGGTGTATTTGATGTGATTTAGTGTGTGTGTGTGGGGGTGTATTTGATGTGATATGCTGTGTGTGGGGGGGTGTATTTGATATGATTCGGTGTGTGTTTGTGTGTGGGGGTGTATTTGATGTGATTTGACATTTGATTTTAAAGTGACCTTTAGCACAAAAAATAGGCACATTCTTTACACACCTGTTTTGTGTAATGCTATGTATCATCAGAATCGGAATCAGGTTTACTGGCTAAGTGTGTTGAGACCAACTCAAGGAATTTGGTTCCAGCTATTAGTGACTCAAAATTATAGACATAAATAACACTATAGTTTTAGCTTGGAATATACAAAACAAACCATACTATACGAGACAATACAGACAATGTGAGACAATATAGACAGTACGAGCACTGAATAGGAAAACCCAGCCATTATGGATGAACCCAGCCATTATGGATGCACAAGCCAGTGCACTCTTAGTGCCGGTCCCAAGCCCGGGTAAATGGGGAGGGTTGCGTTAGGAAGGGCATCCAGCGTAAAACATGTGCCAAATCAAATATGCGGATCACAAAGGAGAATTTCATACCGGATCGGTCGAGGCCCGGGTTAACAACGACCGCCACAGGTATCGTTAGCCGACAGGGTACCGGTGGAAATTGGGCTACTGTTGGCTGAAGGAGGAGAAGGAGAGGAGGAAGACGTCTACAGAGATGGCAGGAAAAGGAGCAGTGTAGGAGAGTGGAGGTTAGGGTTGGTACTTTAAATGTTGGTACTATGACGGGTAAAGGGAGAGAGATAGCTGATATGATGGAGAGGAGAAAGGTAGATATGCTGTGTGTTCAGGAGACCAAGTGGAAAGGGAGTAAGGCCAGGAACATTGGAGGTGTTTAAACTGTTTTATCATGGTGTGGATGGAAAGAGAAATGGTGTAGGGGTGATTCTGAAGGAAGAGTACAGTAAGAGTGTAGTGGAGGTGAAGAGAGTTTCTGATAGGGTGATGATCGTGAAGGTGGAAGTTGAAGGATGATGATAAATGTCATCAGTGCCTATGCTCCACAAGTTGGCTGTGAGATGGAGGAGAAGGAAAGATTCTGGAGTGAATTAGATGAAGTGGTAGATGGTGTACCTAGGAAAGAACGATTGGTGATTGGGGCAGACTTTAATGGGCATGTAGGTGAAGGAACAGAGGTGATGAGGAGGTGATGGGTAGGTATGGTTTTAAGGAGAGGAATGTGGAAGGGCAGATGGTGGTAGATTTTGCTAAAAGGATGGAAATGGCAGTGGTGAACACTTATTTTAAGAAGAAGGAGGATCATAGGGTGACGTATAAGAGTGGAGGAAGGTGCACACAGGTGGACTATGTGCTATGCAGGAGATGCAACCTGAAGGAGATTGAGACTGTAAGGTGTTGGCAGGGGACAGTGTAGCTAGACAGCATCGGATGGTGGTCTGTAGGATGGTTTTGGAGGCGAAGAAGAAGAGGAGGAGAGTGAGGACTGAAAGAAGAATAAGATGGTGGAAACTGAAGGAGGAAGAGTGTAGTGTGAGGTTCAGGGAAGAGGTCAGACAGAGGCTCGGTGGTGTTGAAGAGGTGTTGGATGATTGGGCAACTACTGCAGGAGTGATGAGGGAGGCAGCTAGAAAAGTACTTGGTGTGACATCTGGAAATAGAAAGCAAGACAAGGAGACATGGTGGTGGAATGAGGAAGTGCAGGAGAGCATAAGGAGAAAGAGGTTGGCAAAACAGAAGTGGGATAGACAGAGTGATGAGAAAAGTAGGCAGGAGTACAAGGAGATGCGGCAGCAGGTAAAGAGGGATGTGGCGAAAGCCAAGGAAAAGGCATATGAGGAGCTGTATGAGAGGTTGGACACTAAGGAAGGAGAAAAGGATTTATACCGATTGGCCAGGCAGAGGGACCGAGCTGGGAAGGATGTGCTGCAAGTTAGAGCAGTAAAGGATGGAAATGGAAATGTGTTGACTACGGCGTTTTAAATTTTTTATAGTTCGTTTTTTCTCACTTTTTTCGCTTTAAAATATCAAAATATCGTTTTGATTTCCTGCATCCTTCACTTTCCGTTGGCTCCGTCTCGACTATTTTTGCTGTCGGAAGAGCGCTTTTTTCCCTGTCTGAGGGTTTGAAAGCAGTGAGTGAAGGATATTCACCAGAACTACAAACACACACTACAGTAATCACATTAAGGTACGTAATTTCTCTATTATGGCGAACATCCAGTTCACTCAGTGTGTGAAGTGTGACATGTTTAGTCAGTCTTTCTCCGTTGTTAGCGATAATTTTATCTGTGAGAAGTGTAAGCTAGTTTGCTCTTTGACGGAGAAGATCTTAGCATTAGAGGAGCGCATCCAGAGTCTAGAGAGAAGTAGTGAGTGTGAGAGCAGTCCAAGTTCTGCAGGGGAAAGTCTGGATGCCCTAGGTGAAGGTACTATTCCCCCGACTCCGGCATTAGAGCCCTCGCAGCGGGCGAATGGGTGACGACTGGCGGCATACTCAAAGCCAAAGCTAACGCTAAGGCTCGCCCACGGAGCACCATTCCTCTCGCTCACGTGTCCAACAGGTTTGCTCTCCTCAGTGAAGCACCCGCTGAGAAACCTGAAAGAGCTCTGGTTTTAGGAGACTCCATTCTGAGGCACGTGAAACTAGCTAGACCTTTAGGGGCACCAGCAGCACAGGTTATGTGTATACCGGGAGCCAGGGCGCCGGACATAGCAGGTCAGCTTAGATTCTTAGGAAAGCACAGGTTCTCTAAGATAGTTTTTCACACAGGAGCTAATGATATACGCCGACAGTCAGAGGTTACTAAGAGTAACATTATAGAGGTGTGTAAATTAGCGAAGGCAATGTCCGATGCTGTAGTATGCTCTGGCCCCATCCCAATGCGATGTGGCGATGTAGCCTACAGCAGGTTATGGTCGCTGAACTGCTGGATGTCCGAGTGGTGCTCCAAAACAATGTGGGCTTCATTAATAATTGGAGCATTTTTGAGGGCAAGGCTGGCCTGTTAGGGCGAGACGGTGTCCATCCCACCCGGGAAGGTGCTGCTCTCATTTCTTGTAGTATAGGTCATAGTCTCAGAACAGCACTAGTTAACAAGTGACTGTCTAGAGCCAAGGCCAGGGAGCAGACAGACAGGCTAAACCGACCGTCTGCTAGCTGCACAGAGTCGTCACTCAGGATCCACCATATTGAGACTGTGTCTGTCCCCCGAGCAAAACCAAAATATAGGAACTAACCCTAACCCTAACCCTAACCCTAACCCTATTTATAATAATAATCTAAACGTCACACAAAAGACTAAACACAAATGTAAAACATTTGAAGTTCTCTACACCAACATAAAATATTCAGTGTCTGAAAGCAGGTCAAGTCAGTTAATTCCACTAATTATTATTTATAGACCCCAGGGCCCTACTCTGATTTTCTGATAGAATTTGCAGATTTCATTACAAATCTAGCTACTTTAGACAAAGCATTAATTGTTGGAGACTTTAATATTCATTTTGATAATCAGGAAGACTCCTTAAGAGCAGCAGTTGTGTCCATTCTAGATTCAGTCGGAATTAATCAGAATGTTATAGGACCCACTCATAGTGGTGGACACACTCGACTTGTTGTTAACATTTGGATTAAAAATAAAAACTTAGTCATAATTCCACAGTCTGAAGCTATTTCAGACCATTATCTAATCTCGTTTAAAATTTGCCTTAGTCATTGCATTTCTACCTCACCACGTTACCGTGTTAAGCGTACTTTCACGTCAGCTACAGCAGCGTTTTATTAATAATCTTCCGATATTACGATATTAGATAGATCTCCGTCAGACCCGCAGAGCTCGACTGGGCCACTGAACATCTAGAAACAACGTTACGTTACACTCTAGATGATGTAGCTCCCTTAAGACCAAAATGATCAGGGAGAAAAATTAGCACAGTGGTATAATGATCATACGCGCACCTTAAAACAGACCACTCGAAAACTAGAGCGTAAATGGCGTCAAACAAAATTAACAGTATTTCAAATAGCATGGAAGGAGAGCCTCTAAATTATAGAAAATCTCTTAGTGCTGCCAGATCAGCATATTTCTCCACCCTCATAGAAAATAACAAGCATAATCCTAGATTTTTATTCAGCACGGTAGCAAAATTAACAGGAATAAAAGCACTGCACTAACATGCACACCATCAATAGGTAGTAATGATTTCATGAACTTTTTAATAATAAAATTGAAAACATCAGGCAAGAAATCCAGGCGGTTAATATAAATCCAAATTATTTTACAAGTAACCCTGTAGACAGCAGTGTCATTATAGCAGACAATCAATTACAAAGCTTCACTACTATTCATGAGAGTGACTTAATTTCATTAATCTCCTCATCAAAATCATCAACCTGTATTCTCGATCCCTTGCCTACTAGTTTCTTTAAACAGATAGCTCCAGAGGTAATCAAACCTGTTTTAAAAATAATTAACTCTTCCATTAGCACTGGTTATGTACCAAATCCTTCAAACTGGCAGTTATCCACCCCTTATTAAGAAACCTGACCTTGACCCATGTCAGTTGTCCAACTACAGACCGATATCAAATCTCCCCTTTATATCCAAAATTTTAGAAAAGGTTGTAGCACAGCAGTTATGCTCACATCTGCTTATGAATAACATTTTGAAATGTATCAGTCAGGATTTCGGCCTCATCATAGCACAGAGACGGCGCTAGTTAAGGTGGTAAATGACCTGTTATTGGCCTCTGATCAGGGTTTTGTCTCCTTACTTGTTTTGCTCGACCTTAGTGCAGCTTTTGACACCATTGATCACACTATACTGCTTGCTAGACTTGAGAATGTTGTAGGAATAAAGGAACAGCTCTCTCTTGGCTCAGGTCTTATTTGACTGATCGCTATCAGTTTGTGGATGTAAATGGTGAGTTCTCCACGCCTATGAGGTAAAGTTTGGTGTTCCTCAAGGATCTGTCTTAGGCCCACTGCTTTTCTCTTTATATATGCTGCCTCTTGGTGAAATTATTCATAAACATGGGATTCGCTTCCATTGCTATGCTGATGACACACAGCTGTATATTTCAGCAAAGCCAGATGAGAGATCAGCTTAACAATGTTGAGAAGTGTGTAAAGGACATTAGACAGTGGATGCTTAATAACTTTCTTCTGCTCAACTCAGATAAGACGGAAGTACTTTTACTAGGACCACATGCAGCTAGAAGTAAACTTTCCGATTACGTAGCATCTCTGGATGGTGTTTCTGTTTCAGCATGTACGGCTGTCAAAGACCTTGGTGTGATTATTGACCCGAGTCTTTCCTTTGAGTCTCACGTGAATAATATCACCAGAATCGCCTTCTTTCACCTTAGAAATATTGCTAAGATTAGAAATATGATGTCGTTACAGGATGCAGAAAACTAGTTCATGCTTTTGTTACTTCTAGATTAGACTACTGTAACGCTTTACTGTCTGGGTGTGCGAGTAAGTGCATAAATAAGCTTCAGTTAGTCCAGAATGCAGCAGCAAGGGTCCTCACTAGATCTAGGAAATATGACCACATCACCCCTGTTTTAATCAGTCTACACTGGCTCCCAATCAAATCTCGCATTGATTATAAAATATTACTACTGACGATAAAGCACTTAACGGTCTCGCACCGCAGTATCTGAGTGAACTTCTGTACCAGTATGATCCTCCACGCCTACTTAGATCAAAAGGTGCTGGCTATCTGTTGGTTCCTCAAATAATGAAGACTACAGCAGGGGGCAGATCTTTCTCTTATAAAGCCCCACAGTTATGGAACAGCCTTCCAATCAGTGTTCGGGACTCGGACACAGTCTCAGTGTTCAAGTCGAGGTTGAAAACTTATTTATTTAGTCAAGCCTTTTATCAGTAGATTTTTCTTAGGTAAAGGCACAGATCTGGAGGGAGCATGGATATAGAGTGTTTGGTGAACTGGTATATTTGTATGCTGTCGTCCCCTCACATTCACACGTTCACTCAGGTTTGTTGACGGTGGTGTGGTGGGTCGCCTCTTATCCCAGAGATCCCTCATGTCTGTGTTACCTTCTGGTTCTCCCTTTTAGTTATGCTGCCATAGCGAGTCTTGCCGGAGTCCAAACTGCACAGTGACATTAACTTTCATACACCAATAGTTACACTTAATAATCCATATCCTTCTCTTCCCGTCACCCTCTCTCTCTCTCTCTCTCTCTCTCTCTCGGTCGAGTTAAACATGCTCCTGAGGCTCCAGTGACCACTGTTCCTGCCCCTCTCCTCCTTGGATCTTCACACTTCTGTGCAGCTCGGGACGGTCTCTCATCAACACCTTGGGTGGTTCCATGTAATTCCGGAGTAGAACGGGTGCTTTGAGGACGGATTGGACTGTAGTTGGTGTCGGTGGTCTGCAGCACTGACTCGGGAGTGCAGTTTGCTTCTGATCGTCATCACTGTACCCCACAACATTGTATATCTGCTTCAAATGGACATTTGGTGCAACCCAGATGAGGATGGGTTCCTCTTGAGTCTGGTTCCTCTCAAGGTTTCTTCCTTTGCCATCTCGGGGAGTTTTTCCTTGCCACAGTTGCTCATCAGGGACAAACATACTTACAAAGAACATATTTATGTTTAATCACCACATTATCTGTGTAAAGCTGCTTTGAGACAATGTTCATTGTTAAAAGCGCTATACAAATAAAAATGAATTGAATGGGAAGAAAAGCACCACAGATGCCTTATTTGCTTTGAGGATGTTGATGGAGAAGTATAGAGAAGGTCAGAAGGAGCTGCATTGTGTATTTGTGGATTTAGAGAAAGCGTATGACAGAGTGCCAAGAGAGGAGTTGTGGTATTGTATGAGGAAGTCAGGTGTGTCAGAGAAGTATGTGAGGGTGGTGCAGGACATGTACGAGGACAGTGTGACGGCAGTGAAGTGTGCAGTAGGTACGACAGACTGGTTCAGGGTGAAGGTTGGTCTGCATCAAGGATCGGCCCTAAGCCCTTTCCTGTTTGCAGTGGTGATGGACAGGTTGACGGATGAGGTCAGACAGGAGTCTCCCTGGACTATGATGTTTGCGGATGATATTGTGATTTGTGGTGAGAGTAGGGACCAGGTTGAGAAGAGCCTGGAGAGCTGGAGATATGCGCTGGAGAGAAGGGGAATGAAAGTCAGTAGGAGTAAGACAGAGTACATGTGTGTGAATGAGAGGAGGGCAGTGGAGTGGTGCGGTTGCAGGGAGAAGAGGTAGAGAAGGTGGAGGAGTTCAGGTACCTGGGGTCAACAGTGCAAAGTAATGGAGAGTGTGTTAGAGAAGTAAAGAAAAGAGTGCAGGCAGGGTGGAGTGGGTGGAGAAGAGTGACAGGAGTGATTTGTGATAGTAGGGTATCTGCAAGAATGAAAGGGAAAGTTTATAGGACTGTGGTGAGACCTGCGATGATGTATGGATTAGAGACAGTGGCATTGAGTAAAAGGCAGGAGGCAGAGCTGGAGGTAGCAGAGCTGAAGATGTTAAGGTTTTCGTTGGGAGTGACGAGGATGGACAAGATTAGAAATGAGTTTATTAGAGGGACAGCGCATGTAGGATGTTTTGGTGACAAGGTGAGGGAGGCGAGATTGAGATGGTTTGGAAATGTGCAGAGGAGGGACATGAATTATATTGGCTGAAGAATGCTGAGGATGGAGCCACCAGGTAGGAGGAAAAGAGGAAGGCCAAGGAGGAGGTTCATGGATGTGGTGAGGGAAGACATGCAGGTAGTTGGTGTAAAAGAGGCAGATGTAGAGGACAGGGTGGTATGGAGACGGATGATCCGCTGTGCGACCCCTGATGGGAGCAGCCGAAAGAAGACGAAGAAGAAGAAGAGCACTGAATAGGAATACAGAGTATATGACAGATCAGTGATGTACATAAAGTGTGAGAGTGCATGGTAGTGCAAATAACAGCACAGTGGTCCTCCGGAACTTAGTCACATTCTAAGACGTGATTTCCGAAAAGTCTTTAAATTTTGGACATACCCCCACAGCCCCTATGGTACCTTTTAGTGATTTTATCTAGACATTAACCATGTAAATAAAATAATCTGTTTTAAACATTTGTATGGAATTTGTTTGTGAAAACAGTTTCTGGTTTTTGTATGGTCCTGGTACTGGAGAGTGGGCAGGGGAGCACCAATGATTTTTTTCTGCAGTTTTAACAGTTTT
>NC_060887.1:42135508-42165508 GCF_014805685.1 Silurus meridionalis | reverse complement strand
GCACTTTATGGCGATAGGGGTGAGTGCAACTGGGCAAAAGTCATTCAGGCATTTGGCAGCTTAGTGCTTAGGCACAGGTATGATAGTTGTGGTCTTCAGGCATATAGGAACCATGGCTTGGGCCAGTGACAGGTTGAAAATGTCAGTGAAAACCTGTGGCAGTTTTCCAGCGCATGCTCTGAGAACACGTCCCGGTATGCTGTCTGGACCTGCTGCCTTGCGTGCATCCACTCTGCTAAATGCTGAATAGATGTCCGTTGTTGAGAGTGAAAGTGGGCTGTAAGCCATAGAAGAGTCTGTGGTTGAGGTGAAATGTCATATACCTTGATCAAAATGAGCAAAAAAGTGATTGAGTTTGTCCGATTGGAAGGCACTGCTGGTTGGTTGAGATCGAGCTGTTGGTTTGTAGTCCTTGATGGACTGGATGCCTTTCCACATGCGTCTGAGGTCAGAGTTGTGGAAGAGCTCTTCTATGTGGAGATTGAATGTGAGCTTGGTTCTCCTGATGCCTCTTTTTAGGTTGGCCCTGGCTCTGCTGTAGTCTTCTACGTTGCCAGATTTAAAGGCAGCATCTCTTGCTTTCAACAGGAGACCAAATTCAGAGTTCATCCACGGCTTCTGTTTAATCAAATCAAATCAAATCAAATTTTATTTGTCACATACACATACATACAGGGTACGACATGCAGTGAAATGCTTTATACGACGGTCTGGCATGAGGGAATAGGATGGGAAGAAAAATAAAAACAAAGAAAAAGACTGATAAATAAAGTATAAAACTATATAAAATATAAGAATATATAATTCAATTCAATTCATTTTTATTTGTATAGCGCTTTTAACAATGAACATTGTCTCAAAGCAGCTTTACACAGATAATGTGGTGATTAAAAGTAAATATGTTCTTTGTAAGTAAGTTTGTCCCTGATGAGCAAATGTGGCAAGGAAAAACTCCCCGAGATGGCATAAGGAAGAAACCTCGCGAGGAACCAGACTCAAAAGGGAACCCATCCTCATCTGGGTTGCACCGAATGTCCATTTGAAGCAGATATACAATGTTGCGGGGTGCAGTGATGATGATCAGAAGCGAACTGTATTCCTGAGTCAGTGTAGCAGACTGTTGACATTAACTACAGTTCAATCCATCCTCAAAGCACCCGTTCTTACTCCGGAATTTCATGGAACCACCCAAGGCGTTGATGAGAAACCATCCCAAGCTGCAGAGAGTGGCCTCCTGTCGAAGAGAACACTATCCAGAGGCAGGCCTGGACGAAGTGGGAAGATCCATGGAGGGGAGAGGGGCAGGAACAGTGGTCACTGGAGCCACAGGAGCATGTTTAACTCGACCGAGAGAGAGAGAGAGAGAGAGAGAGAGAGAGAGAGAGAGGGTGACAGGAAGAGAAGGATATTGATTATTAAGTGTCTTTATTGTTGTATGAAAGTAATGTCACTGTGCAGTTTGGACTCCGGCAAGATTTGCTAAGGCAGCATAACTAAAAGGGAGAACCAGAAGGTAACACAGACATGAGGGATCTCTGGGATAAGAGACGACCCACCACACCACCGTCAACAAACCTGAGTGAACGTGTAAATGCGAGGGGACGACACCATACAAATATCCCAGTTCACCAAACACTCTATATCCATGTTCCCTCCAGATCTGAGCCTTTAACTAAGAAAAAAATCTACTGATCAAAAGCTTGACTAAATAAATAGGTTTTCAACCTCAACTTGAACACTGTTTGAAAGGCTGTTCCATAACTGTGGGGCTTTATAAGAGAAATATAAAAAATAAAGAAATATATGAGGAAAAAAAAGGTGTATATACAAAATATGCTTATGGAAGTAAACAGTAAAACAGTAAACAATTTAAGGGGGTTTATGTGATTGTCCTTCAAGTGTCTGTGTGCGGTATAGTGTGGTATAAAATATAAAGTGCACTGTGCTGTGCGAGTCCAGAGCTAAAGTGACAGTCCAGAGTTCAAAGTGTCGTAGTGCGAAAAGAAAAATATGTGCAGAGAAAAAGTGTGATGATGGAGAGAGTGGGCCAGAGTGGGCCCAGCCCGCCTGCCTTAATGACTATCACCCTGTAGCCTTGACCTCAGTGGTGATGAAGTGCTTTGAGAGACTGGTCAGAGACTTCATCACTGCATCACTACCAGACACACTGGACCCTCTACAGTTTGCGTACCACCAGAACAGTTCTACTGAGGACGCCATTGCTCATCTCCTCCACACTACGATGAGCCACCTGGACTACAGAAATGGGAATTATACAAAGATGCTGTTTGTGGACTACAGTTCAGCATTTAACACCATAATTCCCTCCACACTCACCTCTAATTTGGAGGTCCTGGGACTCAGCCTGCCGCTGTGTCAATGGATCTCTAACTTCCTGACAGACAGACCACAAGCCGTACGGGTGGGAAAACACTCATCCACCCTCATCCTCAGCACTGGAGCTCCCCAGGGTTGTGTTCTGAGCCCCCTGCTGTACTTACTGTACACATACGACTGTATGGCCACGTCTAACTGCACCACCATCATCAAGTTTGCTGACGACACTGTTGTGGTGGGTCTGATCTCCAACAACAATGAGATGGCCTACCTACAGGAGGTTAAAAACCTGGCGAGATGGTGCCAGGAGAACAACCTTCTCCTGAACGTCAGCAAGACTAAGGAGTTGATACTGGACATCAGCACGAAGCAGGAGCGGTCATACCAACCGCTAAACATCAGCGGGACTCCAGTGGAGAGAGTGGACAGTTTCCGGTACCTAGGTGTTCACATCACACAGGACCTGTCTTGGTCCTGTCACACCAACACCCTGGTGAAGAAGGCCTGGCAGCGTCTGTACCATCTGAGATGCTTAAGGGACTTTAAACTACCCTCTCAGGTGCTAAAGACTTTCTACACCTGCACCATTGAGAGCGTTCTGACGGGTAGCATCACTTCCTGGTTCGGGAACAGCACCATGCAGGACAGGCGAGCCCTCCAGAAGGTGGTGCATTCAGCTGAAAGTACCATCCACACTGAGCTCCCTGACCTGCATGACATCTACAGCACTCTTTTCCTTGTTGCATTCAGGGAAACGCTTCCGCTCCCTGAAAGCGAACACAGAGAGAATGAGGAGGAGCTTCTTCCTGCAGGCCATTCGGAGTTTAAACCAGGAAACACCCAGGATCTAAAAACTGGTCCACTCTCTCCATCATCACACTTTTTCTGCAAATATTTTTCTTTTCGTACTACAACACTTTAAACTCTGGACTGTCACTTTAACTCTGGACTCGCACAGCACAGTGCACTTTATACCACACCACACACGGTCACTTTATACCACACCATACCGCACACGGACACTTTATACCACACCATACCACACACAGACACTTTAAGGACAATCATTCAAACCACCTTCTGTGATTACTGTTTACTGTACATAAGCATACCTTGTATCCATAAGCATATCTTGTATATACACTTTTTCCTTATATATATCTTTATATATTTTATATTTTACATAGTTTATACTCTTTATTTATCTGCCTTCTTTTTTCTTTGTTTTATTTTTCTCCCCATCCTATTCCCTCATGCCGGACAATCGTATAAAGCATTTCACTGCATGTCGTACTCTGTATGTATGTGTATGTGACAAATAAGTTTTGATTTGATTTGATCTGATTTGACCCTGCAGAGCTCGACTGGGCCACTGAATACTAGAATCAATGTTCCTTAAAACTATTTAAAACTATATAAAATTAGAACGTAATAATAATAAGTTTAATTTATATAGCGCCTTTTCCAAGCTCAAGGACACTTTACAAGGTACAATATTTCTATATTTCAAGACAGATGAAATATAATGAACATACATAAACAAACATATTCGTCATACATTTGCCCAGGACGAAGGATCACATGCAGCTGCATGAGTTAATATCAGAGACAACACAGACACAAAAACATACAGGACAAGAGAAAGAACACTACATAGTACATGAAACATACACCACATTTCAGAAAAATTAAGGACTTCTAACACATATGCATTGACTGATAGTGGAGGTTGAAAAGGTGGGTCTTAATCCTTCAGTCAAAGTGGTGATGGTTCTGAGAGCAATGGGTAGGGAGTTCCATAGTGTTGGAGCAATGACAGAAAAAGATCTGCCACCCGCAGAGCATAGACGGTATCTAGGAACACATAGAGGTTCAGAATTTGAAGACTGGAGTGATCGTGAAGGAACATAGGATGAGAGAAGATCGGAAAGATGGGGGGGTGAAGAGCATTTAGTGCTCTATAAGTGAGCAGTATGATTTTATATTTTATGCGAGATGAGACTGGAAGCCAGTGAAGATCAAATAATATAGGGGTAATGTGGGCAGATTTTTTATTGGAGGTTAACATTCTGGCAGCCGAGTTTTGTATGTACTGTAAACGTGAGACTGAGTGAGCTGATAGACCAGAGAAGAGTGAATTGCAGTAGTCGAGACGGGAAGTAATCAAAGCCTGCACTAATGTTTCGGCATCATTTCTGCAGATGAAAGGTCGCAGTTTGACCATGCGTTGCAGATGAAAAAAAGACATTTTAGAGAGGCTGCGAATATGGGCATTAAAGGATAGTGAGGGGTCGAATATGATACCTAAATTTCTAACAGTAGCTAAGGGGGAAAATCGTAGTAGCATCCAGATCAAGACTAAAGTCCACAGAGTTGTTTTTTATTAGAGATGGGGGACCAGTTATCAGAATGTCGGTTTTACCCAGATTCAGGCTAAGAAAATTTGAGTGTAGCCATCGTTTTAACTCACTAACACAAGATTAGAGTGAGGATTTTACATTAGGAGAATCTGGTTGACAAGCAGTATATAACTGAATATCATCAGCATAACAATGATAACTAAAACCATGTCTATGAATGATGTTACCAAGCGGCTGAATGTACAGAATGAATAGTGGTGGGCCAAGAACAGAGCCCTGTGGGACACCCTGTTTAAGTAAGACAGTAGGAGATTTGGAATTGTGTATGGAGATGTGATATTGCCTGCCCGTGAGATAAGAGGAAAACCAGGATAGTGCAGAGCCTGATATGCCAAATTCCGGTAAGCGGGAAAGTAAGATCTTATGACAGACAGTATCAAAGGCAGAGCTGAGGTCTAATAACAGAAGTATAGAGAGACTACCTGAGTCTCCAATGAGTAAAAGATCATTAACAACCTTTACTAGCGCAGTTTCCGTGCTATGCTGTTGGCAGAAGCCAGATTGAAAAATATAGAGGTTTTTACCAGCTAGGAATGACTGCAGCTAAGAGGCCACAGCCTTTTCCATGATCTTCGATACAAATGGCAGGTTGGAAATAGGGCGGTAGTTGAATAAGTCTGCTGGGTCCAGATTAGTCTTTTTGAGTATGGGAGTAACAGCAGCAAGGTAAATGGTGTCAAACAAAATTAACAGTATTTCAAATAGCATGGAAGAAGAATCTCCTGAATTCTAGAAAATCTCTTAGTGCTGCTGATCAGCATATTTCTCTTCCCTCATAGACAAAAACAAGCATAATCTTAGATTTTTATTCAGTACTGCAGCAAAATGAACAGGAAATAAAAGCACTGCACTCACATGCACACAATCAATAGGTAGTAATAATTTCCTGAACCTTTTTAATAATAAAGTTAAAAACATCAGGCAAGAAATCCAGAGGATTAAAATAAATCCAGATTATTTTATAAATAACCCTGTAGACAGCAGTGTCATTATAACAGACAATCAATTACAAAGTTTCACTCCTATTCAAGAGAACGACTTCATTTAATTTATTTCCTCCTCAAAATCATCGACCTGCATTCTCCATCCCTCACCTACAAGTTTCCTCAAACAGATCATTCCAGAGGAATTGAACCTGTTTTAAAAAATAAACTCTTCCATTAGCACTGGTTATGTACCAAAATCCTTCAAACTGCAGTTATCAACCCTCTAATTAAGAAACCTGACCTTCACCCTGTCAGCTGTCCAACTACAGTCCAATATCAAACCTCCTCTTTATCTCCAAGATTCTAGAAAAGGTTGTAGCACAGCAGTTCTGCTCACATCTACTGAGGAATAACATTTATGAAATGTATCAGTCAGAATTTCGGCCTCATCATAGCACAGAGACGGCGCTAGTTAAGGTGGTTAATGTTATTGGCCTCTGATCAGGGTTTTGTCTTTTTACTTGTTTTGCTCGACCTCAGTGCAGCTTTTCACACAATTGATCATAATCTCCTGCTTGCTGGACTGGAGAACGTTGTTGGAATAAAGGGAACAGCTCTCTCCTGGCTCAGGTCTTATCTGACTGATCGCTATCAGTTTGTTTATGTAAATGGTGAGTTCTTTACACTCTGAGGTAAAGTTCGGTGTTCCACAAGGATCTGTCTTAGGCCCACTGCTTTTCTCTTTATATCTGCTGCCTCTTGGTGAAATTATACATAAACATGGTATTCGCTTCCATTGCAATGCTGATGATACACAGCTGTATATTTCGGCAAAGCCAGATGAGAGAGATCAGCTTAACAATGTTGAGAAGTGTGTAAAGACAATAGACAGTGGATGCTTGATAACTTTCTTCTGCTCAACTCAGATAAGACAGAAGTACTTTTACTAGGACCACATGCAGCTAGAAGTAAACTTTCCGATTACGTAGCATCTCTGGATGTTGTTTCTGTCTCAGTGCAGCAGTCTGTGCAGCAGTCAAAGACCTTGGTGTGATTATTGACCTGAGTCTTTCCTTTGAGTCTCACGTGAATAATATCACCAGGATCTCCTTCTTTCACCTTAGAAATATTGCTAAAATTAGAAATATGATGTCGTTACAGGATGCAGAAAAACTAGTTGATGCTTTTGTAACATCTAGATTAGACTACTGTAACGCTTTACTGTCTGGGTGTTGGAGTAAGTGCAGAAATATGCTTCAGTTAGTTCAGAATGCAGCAGCAAGAGTCCTCACTAGATCTAGAAAATATGATCACATCAGCCCTGTTTTAATCATCTACACTGCTCCCAATTACATCTCACACTGATTATAAAATACTACTACTGACGTATAAAGCACTTAACGCTCTCACGCCGCAGTATCTGAGTGAACTTCTGTACCAGTATGATCCTCCACGCCTACTTATATCAAAAGGTGCAGGCTATTTGTTATAAACCCCACAGTTATGGAACAGCCTTCCAATCAGTGTTTGGGACTCAGACACAGTCTCAGTGTTCATATATTTATTTAGTGGAGTGTTTAGTCAGTAGGTGTTTGTGAGGTAAAGGAGCAGATCTGGAGGATCATGGATATGGAGTGTTTGGTGAACTGGGATATTTGGATGCTGTCGTCTCCTCACTCTCACACGTTCACTCAGGTTTGTTGATGGTGGTGTGGTGGGTCGTCTCTTATCCCAGAGATCCTCATGTCTGTATTACCTTCTGCTTCTCCATTTTAGTTCTGCTGCCAGAGTGAATCTTACCAGAGTCCAAACTGCACAGTGACATTAACTTTCATACAACAATAAGGAGACTTAATAATCCATATCCTTCTCTTCCTGTCACCTCTTCTCTCTCTCTTTGAGTTTTTCCTTCACCACAGTCTCCACCGGCTTGTTCATCAGGGACAAACTTACACTTATAAAAACGTATTCATTTTATCACCACATTATTTGTGTAAAGCTGCTCTGAGACAATGTTCATTATTAAAAGTGCCAAACAAATAAACATGAATTGAATTGAATTGAATTGAGTATATCGGTAGGAGAATGCTGAGGATGAAGCTGCCAGGAAGGAGGAAAAGAGGAAGACCAAGGAGGAGGTTTATGGATGTGGTCAGGGAAGTCATGCAGGTAGTTGGTTTGAAAGAGACAGATGTAGAGGACAGGGGGGGTATGGAGACAGATGATTTGAATTAAAGGTAATTATAATAACTTAAAAATGATCATGATGTTCTTTTCTTTTCTTGCAGAAGTTCAACACTCCCTGGAAGAAGTTTTTCACCTCCATGCCTGTTTATGCCATCATCGTAGCCAATTTCTGGACTTTCTACCTGTTGCTCATCAGCCAGCCGGCTTATTTCAAGGAGGTTTTGGCTTTGAGATAAGCAAGGTACACACACACACACACACACACACACACACACACACACACACACACACAGGAATTCTTAACATTTTCTATTTGTCTAAGTATTTACACTTTTAACCAGTAGCCAGTCCTGTGCTACCAGCGAACTGTACTGGGAAGTTAAATAGTAGTGGATACTGGAGAACATGAACCAGGAGGAGGCTGTTTTTATGACTGATCTTGTGGTATACATTGTAAAGCATGTCTTTCTTCTCCTCTCCAAAGGTTGGTATCCTCTGCTCTTCCTCACTTGGTAATGACGATAGTTGTTCCTATTGGAGGGCAGTTGGCTGATTATTTACGCTCTCACAACATCATGAGCACCACCAATGTACGCAAGCTGATGAACTGTGGAGGTGTGTGATTGTGTGTGTTAATTCTGTATGTGTGTACTTCAACATACACTGGCGATCCAAAAAGAAGTCACCACCTGGATTTAACTAAGTGTGACCAGTTGAATGTCTTTAGAATGAGGACAAATAGACATGCATAAATAATGGGTGCATTTTAAATCCGAAGACACGCCCACTGCTGGCTTTGACACTGAGCACACCTGTGCCACGTGATTATGTCGGCGTGTTTGTGGCTTTATAAAAAGCACAGTTGAGTGGGACACTTTGATTCCTTTCTTACCTGTAGGTTGGGTGGCTAGAAAAGGTATTTTTATTCTTCTACTCTCCTGTTGCTCTCCCCTGGTGAGTCGTGTGTTTTATTTTATTAGTTGCTAATCATGGTCTGAATGTGTGTTTGTAGGGAGGGGTGCATGAACGCAGGTAGCATAAAGTGATAATAGTTTAACCCCGTTTGTGAGGTAATAACTTTATTGTGGGTTATTTTGGGGAAGGGGGAAACTGTTTGAAATGTTTTTTGTTTGTTTGTTTCTTTTAGGTGCGGCCAAAGAGCGCTAGCTGCTGTTTCGTATATGTTTTGTATATGCTTGTACACACTGTTTCATAAACCCTGAATTAGCTTGTTGGGTTACAGGTTGGACCAAGCGGACGTCGCAGCTGTAAACCGCTGGATTACTGAGTGTTTTAAAAGATTATCCTGCGCAGCGGTTCTGTGCTATGTTTGAGTAAGGACTTGGCTATGTATCTCCTGTGCAGGTGTATTACATTAACAGACTTGGTATTTTTGCTCCGTGAGCCGCTTGGACGCTTTTTAAATATTAATCGGGAGTTAATTGTTTTTCTCTTTGTAACGTGTATAAGTGTAAGTACTATTTCCACATGTAACTATCTGAGCTGTGATTTTTGAGACTTAAACAGAAGGGGAGTTTGTTTGTGTGTTTCGGGTTTATTTTTGGTTTATTCTTGTTTTTTAAGAATTATGCACTGATTTGCGGTGTGCTCTGTCCCTTCTGTTACAGAGAGGATGTAATCTAGTCTCTCTGGTTGTGGGTAAATAACTGGTAAGCTGTAAATGGTATTTTAAAATATTTAAGCATTCTTTTGTTTAATAAATTTGTACTATTTGTGTAAAGTCACGTATCTGTCTTTAATCCCATCCGAACCAGCAGGGTCCTTCATATTTTTTGGTTTAATTATTCTTTTGGGTTCAATCTCTTTTCCTGGGTGAATAAATAACCCAGGTGTCGTAGTCGGTTCCTTTTTTATTTTTAATACCTTTTAACCAAAGGTTACATAAGCAAATAGGTAAGAGCCTGCCATTGGATAACTACTGCATGGATGGCTGTTTCAGCTGGCATCAAGGTCTTTAACCCAAACTGATGCAGTGAGCAGCTTCTAATTTCTTAAGCAACCATGACAGAAGACACTTCTTGTGGTGGTGTAAAAGATGTTCATCTGTTTCAGAAGGGTCAAATTATTGGCATTCTTCAAGCAAAGAAAACATCTAAGGAGATCGCTAAAACTACTAAAATTGGATTAAGAAATGTCCAATGCTTTATTAAAAACTGGAAGGATTGTGGGGAACCATCATCTTCGAAGGAAGAAATGTGGTCAGAAATAAAATCTTTAATGATCGTGATCGCCGATCACTTAAATGTTTGGTGAAATCAAATAGTAAAAAACAACAGTAGAACTCGAAACTGTGTTTAATAATGAAATTAGGAGTATTTCCACACACACAATGTGAAGGAAACTCAAGGGATTGGGACTAAACAGCTGTGAAGCCTTAAGAAAATCACTCATCAGTGTGGCTAATCAGAAAAAAAGCTTCAGTTTGGTAGGGAGCATAAAGATTGGACTCTGGAGCAATGAAAGAATGTCATGTGGTCTGATGAGTCCAGATTGACCCTGTTTCAGAGTGACGGGTACATCAGGGTAAGAAGAGAGGTGGATTTAACTGTACAAGCCTGTGGGGGCAGTGCTGTGATCTGGGGTTGCTGCAGTCTGTCTCGGTTCAGCAACATTGTGCTCAAAGAATGAGGTCAGCTGACTACCTGAATATACGGAATGACCAGGTTATTCCCTCAATGTTTTTTTTTCCAAGATGAGAATGCCAGAATTCATCAGGCAAATTGTGAGAGTCGTTCTGTGAGCATGAAACATTTTTTACACATGGAATCTTTGGGATGTGCTGGAGGAGACTTTGAGCAGCGGTCTGACTCTCCCATCATCGATACAAGATCTTGATGAAAAAAACTGCAACTCTGGATGGGAATAAATGTTCTGACTTTGCAGAAGCTTATCGAAACAATGTCAGTGGCGAATGCGTGCGTAATCAAAGCTACAGGCGGTCAGATGAAATATCTGTGTGTGTGACTTTTTATTTTAGATGGCCAGTGTGTATTGTGTACATGTCTGAATCCAGGTCAATGTAGCAATTTTTAAACTGTACAGTTTCACGTTTCTGTGTGTAGAATGTGATTACATTTATTATATTAAATGTTCATTTCTGCAAACTCCTGACCTGTTTAGGAGGAGTTTCCTTTCCAATTAATATCTAGGGTTAGGGCAGCATCACTGAGAGTAATTACAGGAATATATCAGTAAGAATTATTAATGATTATTTTGGTCTACTGGAAATAAATGAGGGGTAAAATGGATCACCAGTTGATAGCCGTTTCAGAACGTTCTGGCCGTTTCAAATATCATTAATAATTAATAATGGTACAGCGTTCTGCAGGTCCTTTTTTATTAATGTACAAGTTGTTCTTTCCACTTAATGATACTTAAAACCTGTGTTTTTGATGCGAATAATAATTATTGTGCATGTAGGATTTGGTTTGGAGGCTACCTTCTTGTTGGTTGTTGGTTTTTCTCACTATAAAGGAGTAGCCATCTCTTTCCTTGTCCTTGCTGTGGGCTTCAGTGGCTTTGCCATCTCAGGTACAATCTTTAGAACACCAAAATGTGGACTTAAGATACTACAGAAGATAACAGTGAATAAATGTTTAATGTTCCAGATTTAAGGTATTTGGTGTACATGTAAATGGGGTTAGGGGTATTTGATGTATGTGTAAACAGGGTTAGGGGTATTTATGCATGTGTAAACAGGGTTGGGGTATTTATGTATGTGTAAACAGGGTTGGGGTATTTGGTGTATGTGTAAACGGGTTAGGGTATTTGGTGTATGTGTAAACGGGTTAGGTATTTGGTGTATGTAAACGGGTTAGTATTTGGTGTATGTAAACGGGTTGTTAGTATTTGGTGTATGTGTAAACGGGTGGTTAGGGGTATTTGGTGTATGTAAACGGGTTGTTAGTATTTGGTGTATGTGTAAACGGGTTGTTAGTATTTGGTGTATGTGTAAACGGGGTTGTTAGGGGTATTTGGTGTAGTGGTTATGAGTGTTAGATATTATGTTAGTATATTATTTATGTTGGTTAGTGTTTATGTTAAATAGTTAAATGGTTAAATGTGTTTGTTGTCTTTAGGATTTAATGTGAATCATTTGGACATTGCCCCCCGTTATGCCAGCATCCTAATGGGCATCTCTAATGGGTGGGTACTTTATCAGGCATGGTGTGTCCTGTAATAGTGGGAGCCATGACAAAACACAAGGTACACACACACACACACACACACACACACACAGTTGTTTTTAGAAGTTGTTTGTTGACTGCTAATGACTGTTCAGTGCCAGAACAGAGGAGAGTCTAAAACATCCTTCTACCCTGGGAGATGGAGGGAACAGGAGATCATTTGTTGAGGATCTGAGGGGGCAGTTACAGTGGTAGATGATTGAGTAGATAAGGTTACTGGTAGATCTGCCTCTGGTTTGTGACTAAGAGCTTCTGAGTGGTTCTGACTTGATGCAAATGTCAAAAATGTTACCAAGGGTAATGCTGACCTTTAAAATAATGACCAGACAAACAAATGTATAGTTCTAGCTGCAGAAAACACTTCAGAACATTACACACACTTACACACACACACACAAACACACACAGAGACACGCGCACACAGACACGCACACGTGGAAGCTCTTCCTCATATTTGATTAAACCCTGCCCACAATTCACACCTGATGATAGAACTCATTAGCATAAAACAACACTACAGAATCAACACGTGAAGTAGAGGAGAAAAATCAGATTTGAGAGAAAATCGATTTATTACGCTACACTATATACACTACACTATACATGCTACAGCTATATACACTACACTATATATGCTACAACGATATACACTACGATATACACTACACCATATACGCTACACTATATACACTACACTATACATGCTATAGCTATATACACTACACTATATATATGCTACAACGATATACACTACGATATACGCTACACCATATACACTACACCATATACACTACACTATATACGTTACAATTATATACCTTACACTATATACGCTACAACGATATACACTACAACGATATACGCTACAACGATATACGCTACACTATATACGCTACAAATATATACACTACACTATATACACTACGCCATATACGCTACAACTATATACACACTATATACACTACACCATATACACTACACTAGATACACTAACGATATACGTTACAACTATATACGCTACACTATATATACGCTACACTATATATGCTACAACTATACACGCTACACTATATACACTACACTATATACGCTACAACTATGCACTACAACTATATACGCTACAACTATATTCACTACAACTATATACACTACACTATATACGCTAAAACTATATACACTACACTATATATGCTACAACTATACACGCTACACTATATACACTACAACTACATACACTACACTATATACACACTATATACACTATATACGCTACAACTATATACGCCACAACTATATACACTTCACTATATTCACTACAACTATATACACTAAAACTATATACGCTAAAACTATACACTACACTATATGCTAAAACTATATACTACACTATACACTACAACTATATACACTACACTATATACGCTAAAACTATATACACTACACTATATACACTACACTATATACGCTAAAACTATATACACACTATATACGCTAAAACTATATACACTACACTATATACACTACACTATATTCACTACAACTATATACACTACACTATATACGCTAAAACTATATACACTACACTATATACGCTAAAACTATATACACTACATTATATACACTACACTATATACGCTAAAACTATATACACTACACTATATACGCTTAAAACTATATACACTACACTATATACACTACACTATATACGCTAAAACTATATACACTACACTATATACGCTAAAACTATATACACTACACTATATACGCTAAAACTATATACACTACACTATACACTAAAACTATATACACTACACTATATACACTACACTATATACACTATACACTATATACACTAAAACTATATACACTACACTACTATATACGCTAAAACTATATACACTATATACACTACACTATATACACTACACTATATACTACACTATATACTAAAACTATATACACTACACTATATATACACTACACTATATTCACTACACTATATACACACTACACTATACACTACACTATATACGCTAAAACTATATACACTACACTATATACGCTAAAACTATATACACTACACTATATACGCTAAAACTATATACACTACACCATATACGCTAAAACTATATACGCTTAAAACTATATATACACTACACTATATACACTACTATATACACTATATACACTAAAACTATATACACTACACTATATACGCTACAACTATATTCACTACACTATATATATACACTACACTATATACACACTACACTATATTCACTACAACTATATACACTACACTATACGCTAAAACTATATACACTACACTATACACTACACTATATACACTAAAACTATATACACTACACTATATACGCTAAAACTATATACACTAAAACTATATACACTACACTATATACACGCTAAAACTATACACTACAACTATATACACTACACTATATACTAAAACTATATACACTACACTATATACGCTAAAACTATATACGCTAAAACTATATACGCTAAAACTATATACACTACACTATATACACTAAAACTATATACACTATATACACTATACACTACACTTTATACACTACACTATATACTAAAACTATATACACTACACTATACGCTAAAACTATATACTAAAACTATATACACTACACTATATACGCTAAAACTATATACACTACACTATATACACTATATACTACACTATATACGCTAAAACTATATACACTAAAACTATATACACTAAAACTATATACACTACACTATATACGCCAAAACTATATACACTAAAACTATATACACTACACTATATACACTAAAACTATATACACTACACTATATACGCTAAAACTATATACACTACACTATATACGCTAAAACTATATACGCTAAAACTATATACACTACACTATATACGCTAAAACTATATACACTACACTATATACACTACACTATATACACTACACTATATACTACACTATATACGCTAAAACTATATACACTACACTATATACGCTAAAACTATATACGCTACAACTATATACACTACACTATACACTACAACTATATACACGAAAACTATATACGCTAAAACTATATACACTACACTATATACGCTAAAACTATATACACTACACTATACACTACACTATATTCACTACAACTATATACACTACACTATATACGCTAAAACTATATACACTACACTATATACGCTAAAACTATATACACTACACTATATACGCTAAAACTATATACACTACACTATATACACTACACTATATACGCTAAAACTACATACACTACACTATATACGCTAAAACTATATACACTACACTATATTCACTACAACTATATACACTACACTATATACGCTAAAACTTTATACGCTAAAACTATATACACTACACTATATACGCTAAAACTACATACACTACACTATATACGCTAAAACTATATACACTACACTATACACTACACTATACACACTACACTATATACACTACACTATATATACGCTAAAACTATATACGCTAAAACTATATACACTACACTTTATACACTACACTATATACGCTAAAACTATATACGCTAAAACTATATACGCTAAAACTATATACACTACACTTTATACACTACACTATATACGCTAAAACTATATACGCTAAAACTATATACACTACACTATATACACTACAACTTTACACTACAATGTTGATATTTAGGAGTGAAAAGATAACAGATGTGACTTGTGTAAATGTGTAGAATCATTACTAAGTTACACATTTCACTGCTCAATGTTCTATCTTTTAGTCTTCTCTATTTTGGATCTTCTGCTCCATCCAAAGTGAATATGAAGTGAAAACACAAACAGACATGATGATAGAAAAAGAATGTTTCTTATTGAATTCAATTGAATTAATTTTATATATCATGTAAACATAAATGCATAGAATTTCTCCTCTTAACTCTCCCTCCATCCATCCATCCATCCATCCATCCAGTCTCTTACAGGTGTATGTTTATTTTTTTTCTCATTTTAACACACAAACATTCTTCCACTTTCTATCTTTCTCATTCTCTCTGTCCTTCACATCTCTCTCTCTCTCTCTCTCTCTTTCTCTGTCTGTCTTTCTCTGTCTCTCCACACGTTTTTCTTGCTCTCTCTCTCTCTCTCTCTCTCTCTCTCTCTGTCTCTTTCTCTCTCTCTCTCTCTCTCTCTCTCTCTCTCCTCCACACGTGTCTCTCTCTTTCTGTAGACACGAGAGGAGTGGCAGTATGTGTTCTCATTGCTTCCTTGGTACATTATTGTGGTGTCATCTTCTATGGTCTGTACCTCATTCCTTCATTCCATCTTTTCATTTCTCTCATTGTCTGTGATCTTGGAATTGGAGATGATGTAAATCATGGCACTTCCACCTCCGCAGGTATTTTTGCGTCTGGAGAGAAGCAGGTTTGGGCCGAGCCAGAGAACACCAACGAAGAGAAGTGTGGAATTCTGGGAGAGGATGAGCTAGCCAATGAGACTGTACAACTGTATAGAACAGGGGGTGGGGCCTATGGGGCCACTGGACACTCATGGGACCAGAAGGGATTGGATCTTAGAGGGGGCGGGGCCAGGGCCAGCTGTGCCCCCCAATGAAAACAAACTGAGGAATATGTTCAACCTGATGGAACAAACAGTTTCCTGTATGGAGGAGAGGAAGGGAGAGATATAACATAGAAATAGAGAGACGGAGAGAGAAAGAGACATAGAGAGAAAGAAAAAAAAAAGAGACAGATGTACACTACATTTTTGTCTCAGGAGAAAAGTTTATGCAGTACAACCTAAGCAAGCTGAAAATAGTAAAGCAGTGGTGTGTGTGTGTGTGTGTGTGTGTGTGTGTGTGTGCGCATTTTGTGTGTTCTTGTGCGTGTGTATGTGTGCGTGTGTGTGTGTGTGTGCGTGTGTGTGTGTGTGTGTGTGTGTGTGTGTGTGTGTGTGTGTGTGTGTGTGTGTGTGGGGTCTAGCTGTAATATTGTAATAAGTTATAAGTAATGTGTATAATAATTAGATCAGCTCAGATTTAGTATTTTTATTGACAGTATCTACTGTAGGTGTGTAGATTGACGAGTGTGTTCCTCGTGCGGTATTTGTGTGTGTTGTGTTTAAGTTTGTGCACATTAAAATTCAAGCTTTAAAGTTGCTGGATCTGTGATGATCACAAATGTTGAGCATTTACTTATAATCTTATACTCCAGTGCTCATGTTAGTTCTCACTCTCCAGTGTTCTGTAGTGTTTAAAGACTATAATCACACTCTTGATGTCACCCAAATGAGGATGAGGTTCTGCTTTTGAGTCTGGTTCCTTTCAAAGTTTCTTCCTAATAACATCTAAGGAAGTTTTTCCTTCACCACAGTCTCCATGGTGATCATCAGAGATAAACACACACCATTCACCTTCACTGTTGATTTCTGTAAAGCTGCTTTGAGATGATGTGTGTTGTGAAAAGTGCAATAGAATAAAACTTTCACTTGCCATTAGATTTACACATTTTCAAAATTTACAAATAAAATATGGAAACATGGAATGTCATGAATCTCCTGCACAAAGTAAATTAGAGCAGTTTGGCTGGAATGAGGTTTAGCTAACCGCTCAGGGTTTAACTAGTGGGGTGTGTGTGCGTGTGTGTGTAATTGATGTAAATATCTGATCAGGAGCACTAAGAGATTTTCTAGAATTCAGGAGATTCTCCTTCCATGCTATTTGACATACTGTTCATTTTGTTTGATGCCATTTACGCTCTAATTTAAGGTGTTATCATTATTTAATTGTTTAATTGTGTATATATATATATATATATATATATATATATATATATATATATATATATATATATATATATATAAAATAAATAAATAAAATTATTCCATTTTTTTCTCCCTGATCATTTTGGTCTTAAGGGGAGCTACATCATCTAGAGTGTAACGTAACGTTGATTCTAGGTGTTCAGTGGCCCAGTCGAGCTCTGCAGGGTCAGACAGAGATCTATTTAATATCGTAATTTCCGGAAGATTATTGATAAAACGTGCTGCTGTAGCTGACGTGAACGTGTTTAACACGGTAACGTGGTGAGGTACTAATGCAGTGACTGAGGCAGATTTTAAAAGAGATGAGGTAATGATCAGAAATAACTTCAGACTGTGGAATTATTACTAAATTTGTATTTATTTGGATTCATAAAAATATAATTCATAATATATTGTTCATTTGGATTATTTTTAATCCAAATGTTAACAACAAATCGAGAGTGTGTCCACCACTATGAGTGGGTCCTATAACATTCTGATTAATTCCAACTGAATCTAGATTGGACACAACTGCTGCTCTTAAGGAGTCTTCCTGATTATCAAAATCAATATTAAAGTCACCAATAATTAATGCTTTGTCTAAAGAAGTAGCTAAATTTGTGATGAAATCTGCAAATTCTATCAGAAAATCAGAGTCGGGCCCCTGGGGGTCTATAAATAATAATTAGTGGAATTGACTGACTGGACCTGCTTTTAAATGCTACACGTGTTATCTATATGTACATAGTGATAATAATAATACTCTTTATTTGTATTTAATGTTTTATATAATCTTCTTCTTCTTCTTCTTCTTTCGGCTGCTCCCATTAGTGGTCACCACAGCGGATCATCCGTCTCCATACCACCCTGTCCTCTACATCTGCCTCTTTTACACCAACTACCTGCATGTCTTCCTCACCACATCCATGAACCTCCTCTTTGGCCTTCCTCTTTTCCTCCTACCTGGTGGCTCCATCCTCAGCATTCTCCTACCAATATAATTCATGTCCCTCCTCTGCACATGTCCAAACCATCTCAATCTCGCCTCCCTCACCTTGTCACCAAAACATCCTACATGCGCTGTCCCTCTAATAAACTCATTTCTAATCTTATCCATCCTCGTCACTCCCAACGAAAACCTCAACATCTTTAGCTCTGCTACCTCCAGCTCCATCTCCTGTCTTTTATTCAATGCCACTGTCTCTAATTAATACAACATCGCAGGTCTCACCACAGTCCTATAAACTTTCCCTTTCATTTTGCAGATACCCTACTATCACAAATCACTCCTGTCACTCTTCTCCACCCACTCCACCCTGCCTGCACTCTTTCTTCACTTCTCTAACACACTCCATTACTTTGCACTGTTGATCCCAGGTACCCGAATTCCTCCACCTTCTCCAGCTCTTCTCCCTGCAACCGCACCACTCCACTGCCCTCCCTCTCATTCACACACATGTACTCTGTCTTACTCCTACTGACTTTCATTCCCCTTCTCTCCAGCGCATATCTCCACCTCTCCAGGCTCTTCTCAACCTGCTCCCTACTCTCACAACAAATCACAATATCATAGTCCAGGGAGACTCCTGTCTGACCTCGTCCGTCAACCTGTCCATCACCACTGCAAACAGGAAAGGGCTCAGGGCCGATCCTTGATGCAGTCCAACCTTCACCCTGAACCAGTCTGTCGTACCTACTGCACAACTTCACTGCCATCACACTGTCCTCATACATGTCCTGCACCACCCTCCATCATCCCAATCATCCAACACCTCCTTAACACCACTGAGCCTCTGTCTGACCTCTTCCCTGAACCTCACACTACACTCTTCCTCCTTTAGTTTCCACCATCTTATTTTTATTTCAGTCCTCACTCTCCTCCTCTTCTTCTTCTCCTCCAAAACCATCCTACAGACCACCATCCGATGCTGTCTAGCTACACTGTCCCCTGCCAACACCTTACAGTCTCCAATCTCCTTCAGGTTGCATCTCCAGCATAGCACATAGTCCACCTGTGTGCACCTTCCTCAACTTTTATACGTCACCCTATGATCCTCCTTCTTCTTAAAATAAGTGTTCACTACTGCCATTTCCATCCTTTTAGCAAAATCTACCACCATCTGCCCTTCCACATTCCTCTCCTTAAAACCATACCTACCCATCACCTCCTCATCACCTCTGTTCCTTCACCTACATGCCCATTAAAGTCTGCCCCAATCACCAATCTTCTTTCCTAGGTACACCATCTACCACTTTATCTAATTCACTCCAGAATCTTTCCTTCTCCTCCATCTCACAGCCAACTTGTGGAGCATAGGCACTGATGACATTTATCATCATCCCTTCAACTTCCACCTCACGATCATCACCCTATCAGAAACTCTCTTCACCTCCACTACACTCTTACTGTACTTTTCCTTCAGAATCACCCCTACACCATTTCTCTTTCCATCCACACCATGATAGAACAGTTTAAACACCTCCAATGTTCCTGCTCTTACTCCCTTTCCACTTGGTCTCCTGAACACACAGCATATCTACCTTTCTCCTCTCCATCATATCAGCTATCTCTCTCCCTTTACCCGTCATAAGATGTTCCGATTCTTTAAGAAATCAAATCATAGATTTGGACTCATTTATTTTAAAGCCTAAAAAAGGTCTAAATGTTTTAATTAAACTAAATGGATGTATATAAATTGGATAGGAATAATATATTGTCATCAGTTATATTAGTCACAGCTTAATTATTATCATTCAATTCCGCTTAAAGTAACAAAAGTTCCTTCTGAGTTTAGGAGCACCTTTTCTGAGAACAACTTCTTCTAAGGCTTTGATACTTTGTTCTAATTCTATCATTTTAAAGGTGGATCTATTGGTTTAAGAACGAGTTAAGCTGATCATTTGCCCCCTATTATAGGCCTTAAATGCCTTCCATCTCAGTAACTGTATCTCTAAGAGTATATTTCAATGATAATGCTGCATGATCAGATAAAATGATACTGCTATATTCACAGTTAGTTATACAAACATGTCTTTAGAAATAAGAAAATAGTCTATTCTGGAGTATAGAATGAAGAGATGTATGAAGAGATGAGGAGTAGCAAGAAAATTCTTTCTTTGTTGGATTTTGAAACCTCCAGATATCAGTGAAATTAAGGTCCTTTATCTATTGATTAACCATTTTCCTACTCTGTGAATGTGAAGCATCAATTAAAATCACCACCAACTAATAAATTACCCTGAAGAGAGGACAGAATTAGAAAGAGATTACTCTGTTTGAACGTAAATATCCACAAGATTACAATGTTCATTAAGCAACCTACCGGTAATAATAATGTATCTATTAGATGATTTGCAAATAGTTTTTAATACCTTAAATAGTACTGATTTATGTATCAGCACAGCTTCCTCTCTCGAATGTGAACTATAGGATGCAGCTCTAACCTGGTCTGGCCATCTTCTATGTAATTTAATGACTTTATCTGGCAATAAATGGGTTTCTTGCAGGAACAATATTTTAGAATGGTGATATTTTACTCTGATCATCACTTGCTTCAATTTCATAAGAATACAGAGCCCCTGAACATTCCATGATGTTGGTGGAAAACTAGAATCCATTGAAATTTGCAGCAAAATTGAATATCTACAAATTTTTGCTAGTCCAAGTATTATAGCAAACTGATGCACTGAGCACTCGGTACCAATATTGGATCAAACAAAATGTACCAGAGAATTGAAATGTGGAAGCATACATGCATGCATACATACATGCATACATACATGCATACATGCATACATGCATGCATGCATGCATACATACATGCATGCATGCATACATGCATACATACATACATAGTAGGGCAGGTTTAAGCCTTAAAACATCATCTGAACCACTATAACACAAAATAACTCTCCAGCACACACACTACAGAAAAAGTGCATTGTGAACATCCCTTCTGTGATGAGAACTATAAGGTTGCTAAATGAAGAGAGAAAATAAAAATGCTTTCAAATAAAACACACTCTCATATACGTTAAATATTATTCGCGTTTAACCACAGGAAAATTAATTTACATTAAAGCCTATCAACATTCTTTTTTTAAATCCGTGCCAGCCTTCATGGGCTATAAAATCCCAAATTACCAACCTTATCAGATTACATTGCAGTGAAATTAAGCACTTAGAAAACTTAAAGAGCGGATAAAAAACATGAACATCTACAAAATGACTACTCCATAATGTGATGCTCCGCTTCCTCAGCATCCTTTTGCAAGCCTGCGATGAATTTGTTTGCTTCACCGAGAGAGTTGAAGAAGTGACGACGGTCTCCAAGATGACCAGAAGTTTCTTCCTTCTGCATCTCCTTCACCACAGTCTCCACCGGCTTGTTCATCAGAAACAAACTTACACTTATCAATCAATCAAATTTTATTTATAGAGCGCCTTACAACAGCCAAAAGGAGCACAATGCACTTTCTAGTAATAACTACAAAAGACAACAAAATATAACAACACAATAAAATAGCAGTCGAATCAGAGGCTACGTGTCAAAAGCTTGTATAAATAAACTCAATAAAAATCAAATGCAATTTAAAAACACTCAGCACAGTGATGCTTCGTAGGTGTGCTGGAAGTGCGTTCCACAGCTTTGGTCCCTAGACGGCAAATGACCGGCCTCCAAACTTTTTATATTTGAACTTGAGAGTGACCAGAGAGGTATGTTCAGAAGAGCGGAGAGTTCTGGCTGGTTGTTAGACCGTTACAAGTTCAGCGAGGTAGGCCAGGGCCAGACCATTGATGGCCTTGAACACGAACAGCAGGACCTTATACTTCACCCTAAGCCGCACCGGAAGCCAGTGAAGCAAGTGGAGGACAGGGGTGATGTGTAAGCGTTTGGAGGAGTTGGAGAGAAGAAGTGCTGCCACATTTTGTACCAATTGATGCCGATTGAGAGTCCAGTGTACAGAGCATTACAGTAGTCAATCCTCAAGCTGATGAAGGCATGAATAGCTTTTTCAAGGTCAGCTCGGGACAAGAATGATTTGACGTTACTGAGTAGTCTTAGCTGGTAGAAGCTCGCCTTCACTACTGCACTGATCTGCTTATCGAAGTGCATACTTTTGTCAAAAATAACACCCAGGTTACGCACGATAGGTGCAAACTGAGGTTTTAGAGGACCAAAACTTAGTGAACTGCTGGGTGAGTCCGGGCTAAACAGGATGTACTGTCTTTTCTTCATTCAGATGAAGGACGTTCTGGGAAAGCCACTGTTTGATATCCTGAAGGCAATTATGGAAAGGGTCCAATGCAGAACGATTACTTAGAATCACAGGAAGATAGATCTGACTTAGATTTGATAGATCTGATAGATTTGACACAGTCAACCACAAGACACTTTTGTCAACCCTCAAGAGCCTCGGTATCTGCGGAACAGCATGGGAATGGTTTGCTTCCTACCTGGAAGGTCGTTCATACCAGGTAATATGGAGGGGATCCACATCTGCCCCGTGCAGACTTACCACTGGTGTCCCACAAGGCTCGGTACTTGGTCCCCTCCTTTTCTCCCTCTATACCCACTCCATTGGTGAAGTCATATCCTCACATGGGTTTTCTTATCACTGCTATGCAGATGACACTCAACTGATCTTTTCTTTCCCTCCATCAGATACCACAGTGTTACTAATCCGCTTATACTTCCTCCGGCGGCAGCATAACGACTCCTCAGTTCAGGTTCGTGGAATGATGAGCTAGACAACGTTAGCCGATGTATCCGTTTTTTACTGGTTCTTATCAGACAAATTCACAAGATACAGTGTAGTATAATTCCCAGGTGGATAACTTATCCTAAACAAAATGCACTGCAGGACACAAAACAGGTTTTTCATACACGAATCGCGCACATGGAACATATTCGGCTCGCACACTTCACTTCCTCACTACACTACCCACAATGCACCCCACCCCTGGACTACAATACCACCCACAACATCCTTAAAGGAACAGCTCCCGTTTTTCCCTCTGATGCAACACTACCCCCACTCTGGATGGTGATTAACTTAACACCACTCCAGCACCATCACATGACGGGTATGACATATCTCAACAACTTAACAATAATACCATCATAAATTCAGAACGTAAATAAAAGGCAGAAATATGTCCAACACAACATCCACCCATTTTTTTTTATTTTTTTTTTTCTTCTACAGTCGGTAGGTAGCTCCATTGTCAAAGTATACAGTCCAATTGAGCAACTCTGTTCAATAGAGGCACTGGCCAATATATTCCAACCCCTTTGTAACAGGGTAAACAGTCCATAAGGTGGAAGGATAGCACGGTACTGGTAGGGGTTAAAGGGAGTAGCTTTGTCAATGGGATCCTTTATTGCAGCAATGATAATTCAGTTCCACATGACCGGTGAAGTAATCAATTAAGCCCTGGTGAATGATTGACCGACTTGTTTACCGCTGGCCTGGTAAAGACAAGAAGTTAACAACAACCATACTTACAAACAAAATAAATGAGGTTTAATTAAACTTCCCCTTTGCTCATTTCTGTAACAGCAAAATAATAACCAGCCTAAATCCACCTGGGTTATAAAATGAAACACAGAGAAGAAAAGAAAAGAACCACAATGGATATACACCAGTTTTTTTTTTTTAGAAAACAATAACAAACTGTCAACAAAGTGCTTATAACATTTTTTTTTTTTTAATGAACAATTAGTTTGTCCAGTCTTCAAACCTCCTTGGTGGCCCTCGGATACGTTGCGGCCTACCCCTCGCTTGGCCAGCCACAGTCCCTGTCACATCCTGTTGTACCGTGCTACCTTCGCTCCATTGAACATCCTCGGTGTCCTGATCTGCCATCGGTGCAGCGGTACCACCTATGCCAGGCATACTGTCTGTGCCACCAGAATTTTCTGTTCCTTCCCTGAAGAGACAAGACAGATCCAAATCGAGTTCAGCCTCGTTAGTTTCTAGGTCTGGCGCGGGAACTTCCTGAGGTTGCCAAACTTCCAAGTCCTTAAACACCCAGCCGTTCTCCAGGGGTTGCCGAGAATGGTAAGGTTTGAGTTTGTCATGGTGAACAACTTTGACTTTGGTCTTTGGGTTTCTCTGAATCCGGTACACTAGATCATCCAAATGTCCCAGGATAAAGTAAGGGCCGTTGTAGTTAGGGAGAAACTTCCTGATCTTGTCTTTCACGCGTTTGGTCCCCTTGACTAGGTACCACACTGCATCACCAACCTTGTAACATGTCTGAGCTGCTCTCTTATCATACTGCCTTTTAGCACGCTCCACAGATTTGCCCAGTGTTTCCCTCGCGACCTGGTGTGCCGACTCCAACCTTTCTCTCATCTGAACCACATACTGAGGGAACGATTTAGTAGTTGTATCGTTTAGAGGCTCTCCCGTGACCAGGTCCATGGGTTTCGTTATCTCTCTGCCCAAGAGCATCATGTTTGGGGTGAATCCAGTTGAACTGTGTTTGGTCGCTCGGTAAGCCAATACAGCGTAAGGAACCATAAGATCCCACTCCCAGTGACATCGCTCAGAGGTTGTGGCTAGGATTTTCTGTAGAGTTGCATTGAACCGCTCGACCTGTCCATCTGACTGAGGTCGAAAAGGTGTTGTACGGGTCTTATCAATGTCTAACAACTCACACATGGTCTGGAAAACCTCAGATTCAAAATTGGTGCCCTGGTCACTATGCAGTGTAAACGGTGCTCCGTAACGGCAGACCCATTCAGCGACTATGACCTCTGCTACAGTGACAGCCTGGTCGTTGGGCAGTGGGTAGGCTTCTACCCATTTGGTGAAATAGTCTTGCACCACAAGTATATAGCGATTGAACCGTTCTGTCTCGTTCATGGGACCCATCAAATCAACAGCAATCCTTTCCATGGGAGCACCTACTCGCATGGTACCCATAGGTGCCTGAGGCCTCTTTAATGGACGAGCCCTTGCAGCACAACTGGTGCAGGTGCGACACCACAGTGAAACATCATCTCGCATTTGATACCAATAGTATCTGGTCTGCAGCCGTGACAATGTTCGCTCCACCCCGAAATGTCCACCCACTGGCCCCTCGTGTATTTGGCGCATAACATCTTCCCTAAAAATGCGTGGCAGAAGGACTTGAGGGTAAAATTCAGTCCCAACATTCAAGTAGTAACGTCGTACCAGAATGCCATCCTTTAAATATAGTCTTTGCCATTGGCTCCAGTAAGCTTTTGTTGCTGGGCCATAAGGTGATACATCTTCCCAGGAGGGTCGTCCCTCACCTTCCTGTATCCACCTCTTGATAGGGGCTATATCAGCATCCGCTGCTTGAGCGAAACGCAGTTCCTCAGCAGTCCAACCAGAGAATGAAGAAGTACTGGCGGTGATGGCAGGCTGCACTACCCCCACTGCACAAAACTCCGGGGGAACAGCTATAGGTACATTATCTACCGGTTCAAAGTCAAGATCACATTGGACCGCCTGGTGACAGAGCTGCGGACTACTCGAGATTTGATTCTTGAGGTTGCATGGACAATTTGTACGGCATGGCCTCCGCGAAAGCACGTCAGCATTTTCATGACAACGGCCTGGGCGGTGATCAACACTGTCCCTCTGGTTCTCTCATCCTCAGCAGCCACTGTAGGCTACTATGGTCTGTGCGTACAGTGAAAGGTCTACCCAACAGGTACTGACGGAAATGTGCTGTGAACTCCACAACAGCTAAAAGTTCTCTGTGTGGTGCAGTAATTCTGTTCAGTCGGCGTTAAACTCCGACTTCCATATGCTAACACACGTTCCTCTCCTTTCTGCTGTTGAGAAAGCACAGCTCCAATCCCGAAGTTGCTGGCATCTGTGTCAAGAACAAGGTCACCACTGTCCATTGGGTAACCAAGGATGGGGGCAGTAGTGAGCAGCTCCTTTAACTTATCAAAGGCCTGTTGGCTCTCAAGGGTCCAGTGAAATCGAGCATGTTTTCTCAACAGGTTATGAAGGGGCTTTGCAATTGCAGCAAAGTCTTTGACAAAACGTCTATAATAGGATGCGAGCCCCACAAACTGACGGACTTCGTGAATACTTGTGGGCTGTGGCCATTCTCGAATTTTCCGCACTTTCTCGGGGTCGGTGGCTATTCCCCGCTCTGAGACGATGTGGCCCAGGTAGACCACCTGGCAGCGGAAGAGACAACACTTGGCGGGTTTCAGTTTCAGGTTGGCCTGGCGTAGCCTTTCGAACACCTGTGCCAGGCGCTGGAGCATTTCCTTTACATCCTTGCCTAGCACAATGATGTCATCCAGGTATACCAGGCAGGTTTCCCACTGCATCCCGGTCAAAACACGATCCATCAAGCGCTGGAATGTCGCCGGTGCATCACAAAGGCCAAAAGGCATGACGTTCCACTCAAACAGTCCCTTCCTGCTGCAGAACGCAGCTGCCTGTCTCGCCTGTGGTGTCAACTCCACTTGCCAGTACCCCGAGGCGAGGTCCAATGTACTAAACCGTCTCGCTGCAGAGAGTGTGTCTAGTGTGTCTTGGATCCTTGGGAGTGGGTAAGTGTCTTTTATAGTGCGCTCATTTAGTGCCCGGTAGTCAACACACAGTCGGTACGTTTGATCTTTCTTTTGCACCATTACAATGGGTGAAGCCCAGCAACTACTACTTTGGGAGGCTAGGCCAGCCTCCAAATTCTGTTTAATCTGTTCATCTGCGCTTTGTTGTTTCTCAAACGCCATTCTGCGCGGTTGCTGTTTCACAGGTGGGCCAGGCCGGATCTGAATATCATGTTGCACTAGATTCGTGCATCCGATGTCTGTGGGTCCAGTGGAGAAAACATCACTGTAAGTTTGGAGCAGCTTTGCGAGCTCATGCTGTTCTGTCTCCCTCAGATCTACTGTACTTTCCATGTACAGTGACTGTAAGTGACTTGGAACCATGGGGCATGGATCTACCAAAGGCGACATTGTAGTTTTAGTCTGGACCACATGGGCAGGTTGAAGGATTCCGGCAATTACTCCTTTCCTCACTTTCACAGCAACGTTACCTGGGTTATACAGTCTCACGGGCACTCGATTACTTAGATTGGCATCAATTATAATCCGTGCCACCATCACCTGGTGCTTCTCTGTGAAGCCTTTAGTCGGACTCAGCAGTATGTTGCCTTGTACTTGTCCCCGAAAATGTGCATTGCCTGGAACGATGTATTCACGTCCTGCTTCAAGGACAGCTGTGCGTGCTATGCGGACCACTTGCGCCCTAGGCTTGTTCTTTTGGTTAAAATACGGAATCTGCTCACCAAACAATACAATCCTCTGACTGCCAAAGTCAAGACGTGCCCGGGCTTGCTCCAAGAAAGGGTGCCCCAGAATGGCTTCAGTGCCCTCGGCTACATCTGCTACAATGAAATCAACACTGACCGTGTGGGCTCCAATCTGCACTGGAACATCCACTTCCCCAAGGACATCAACATTTGCTGGACTTATTCCTTGTAGGGCCTGTACAGTGGATAGTTTGAGTGGGGGTCTTACATCAGCCTCGATGGCCTCATAGCAAATCCTCCTGGCCCCACTGTCCAACAGGGCACATATTTCCATGTCATACAGCAGCATATGAATACACATCTCCGGCCCACCCCCCTTGACTCTGAGAACTGTGGAAGCAGGCTGGGTCCCGGTAGACAGAGGAAGGGTTGGAGTCATACTTTCCAGATTGAGCCTGGGTGAAGGGCAGTTCCGCCTCATATGACCAATGCCCTGGCAGTTGTGACAGACAATCTTTTCCCAATTTACTTTACCCCTTCTCATAAATTTTTGTGGGCGAGTTTTAAATTCTGCTTTTGAGTTGTTTTTCTCCCTCCACACAGGAGCCGATGACTTCGCATCTTCCTCTTCACCTTCACTCTCGTCTGGATATTCACGCACCGCAGCTGCTCGCGTCCTTCGTTCTACTAGTCTCGTGGTGGATTGCATAAGTTGTGTTACACTGGTGGCTGCTCGACGTGTGGTCTCATACCTGTGTGCAATTTTATAGGCGCGGGCCAGAGTACGTGGTCTCTCTTCCAGCAGCCTTTGTACAATATCCGCATCTCCCATGGCATTAATGAACACTTCAACACTAATTGAGTCTTGTTCTTTTTCAGAACGATCTGCATAAGCAATGGAGACTTTTTCATAATTGTAATCCCTCAGCACATGGAGTGGCTCGCCTGCTCTGTGGACCCTCTGCCTCAACTCTATTCCAATGGCAGCAGCATGTTCGGACGAGGGACCATATGCAGCCTCAACTTCCTCCACTATGCGGCCATAATTCCAACGGCTGGAACGGGGATTCTTGTGGATCACTGCACCTGCAGCACCTACTAGACAAAACCTCATCTGTACAGTCATAGTTCTTTCTGACCAATGATTAGCTTTCGCACAATCCTCAAACGGCTTAAGAACTCTCGCCATGAAGCAGAGCCATCAAACTGACCTGGTCGCAGCATGGGAACCCTTTCACTATGCCTATTACACTCCTCTTCACTGTCTGATGACAGATCACAGAATGTTAGGTGTGGTCTTCTTCCACGTTGGCTAGACCTAGTAACCTCTGGAAAATAACACCCTTCGACGTGGTGACACATAGTGTTACTCTCACCCTCACGAATGCTATGCTGGGCCGCATGGACATCATAGGTACAGGACTGGCGATCTTTTGTGGGTGTGTCTTGAAACATCCGTCTGGCTGTTGACTCTGTGCATGTTGAGCGTGGGTAATTTACATTTCCTGGTGTACTGTGCGCATAGCCCCATGTATTAATTCCGCTGTCATATACATGTTCATTTTTTACCCCACTAATAAATGGATTGGTGGTGTGAGCACAAATACTTGTAACTCAAAGCTGGAATACCCTCTAGTGGACAACTGGCGGCACTTCAGGGACTGTCTATGTATGGTGGCTAACCCCCCGCCCCTACCCCTTTGCCCCTTTGCAGTGTGTTTAGGTAAAGGTAACCAGAGGGGAGGATTTCCGAAAAGGCACTAACGTCACCTGGGGGAAGCCAGGTTTCAGTGAGGATAAACAGATCCAGATTGTG
>NC_060887.1:42120508-42128008 GCF_014805685.1 Silurus meridionalis | reverse complement strand
GTGTGTGTAAGGGGTGCGTGTGTGTGTGAGGTGTGCACGTGTGAGGTGTGCACGTGTGAGGTGTGTGCATGTGTGTGTGAGGTGTGCGTGTGTATGAGGGTGTGCGCTCGTGTGTGTGAGGTGTGTGTGTGTGAGGGGTGTGCGCGTGTGTGTGAGGTGTGTGCGCGTGTGTGAGGTGTGTGTGCGCGTGTGAGGTGTGTGTGTGCGTGTGAGGTGTGTGCGCGTGTGTGAGGTTGTGCGCATGTGTGTGAGGTGTGCGCGTGTGTGAGGTGTGTGCGCGTGTAAGGGGTGTGCGCGTGTGAGGTGTGTGTGTGTGTGTGTGTGTGTGTGTGTGTGTGAGGTGTGCGTGTGTGAGGGTTGTGCGCATGTGTGTGAGGTGTGCGTGTGAGGTGTGTGCGTGTGTGAGGGGTGCGCGTGTGAGGTGTGTGTGCGTGTGTGTGAGGTGTGTGCACGTGTGAGGTGTGTGCGCGTGTGTGAGGTGTGCGCGTGTGTGTAAGTGCGTGTGTGTGTGAGGTGTGCACGTGTGAGGTGTGCACGTGTGAGGTGTGTGCATGTGTGTGTGAGGGTGTGCGTGTGTATGAGGGTGTGCGCTCGTGTGTGTGAGGGTGTGCTGCGTGTGTGAGGGTGTGCTGCGTGTGTGAGGGGTGTGCGCGTGTGTGAGGTGTGTGTGTGTGAGTGTGTGTGTGTGAGGTGTGTGCGTGTGAGGTGTGTGCAGCGTGTGTGAGGGTGTGCGCATGTGTGTGAGGTGTGTGTGCGTGCGTGTGAGGGGTGCGCGTGTGAGGTGTGTGTGTGTGTGTGTGTGTGTGTGTGTGTGTAAGGGGTGTGCGCGTGTGTGAGGGTTGTGCGCATGTGTGTGAGGTGTGCGTGTGAGGTGTGTGCGCGTGTAAGGGGTGTGCGCGTGTGTGAGGTGTGTGTGCGCGTGTGTGAGGTGTGCGCGTGTGTCTGAGGGTGTGCGCGTGTGTGTGTGAGGTGTGTGTGCGCGTGTGTGTAAGTGCGTGTGTGTGAGTGTGTGTGCGTGTGTCTGTTAGGGGTGTGTGAGGTGTGTGCGTGTGTATTGGGGTGTGCGACGTGTCTATGGGGTGTGTGTGTGTGAGGGTGTGCGCGCGTGTCTAAGGGGTGTGCGTTTGTGTGCGTGTGCATGTGCGTGTGTGTGAGGGGTGCGCGTGTGAGAGGTGCGTGCATGGGTGGTGTGAGGTGTGTGCGTTTGTGAGGTGTGTGCGTGTGTGAGGGTGTGCGCGTGTGTGTGAGGGGTGCGCTCATGTGTGAGGGGTGCGTGTGTGTGAGGGTGTGCGCATGTGTGTGAGGGTGTGCGTGTGAGGTGTGTGTGTGTGTGTAAGGGGTGCGTGTGTGTGTGTGAGGTGTGCACGTGTGAGGTGTGCACGTGTGAGGTGTGTGTGTGTGTGAGGGTGTGCGTGTGTGTGAGGGTGTGCGCGTGTGTGTGAGGGTGTGCGTGTGTGTGAGGTGTGTGTGCGTGTGTGAGGGTGTGCGCGTGTGTGAGGTGTGTGCGCGTGTGAGGTGTGTGCGTGTGTGTGAGGTGTGTGCGTGTGTGAGGGTGTGCGCATGTGTGTGAGGGTGTGCGCGTGTGAGGTGTGTGTGCGTGCGTGTGTAAGGGGTGTGCGTGTGAGGTGTGTGTGTGTGTGTGTGTGTGTGTGTGTGTGTGAGGTGTGTGCGTGTGTGAGGTGTGTGCGTGTGTGTGTGAGGTGTGTGCGCGTGTGAGGTGTGTGCGTGTGTGAGGGGTGCGCGTGTGAGAGGTGCGTGCATGGGTGGTGTGAGGTGTGTGCGCGTGTGTGTGAGGTGTGCGCGTGTGTCTGAGGGTGTGCGCGTGTGTAAGGGGTGTGGCGTGTGTGTGAGGTGTGTGTGCGTGTGTCTGTTAGGGGTGTGTGAGGGTGTGCGTGTGTATTGGGGTGTGCGCACGTGTCTATGGGGTGTGTGTGTGTGTGAGGGTGTGCGCGCATGTCTAAGGGGTGTGCGTTTGTGTGCGTGTGCATGTGTGTGTGAGGGGTGCGCGTGTGAGAGGTGCGTGCATGGGTGGTGTGAGGTGTGCGCGTGTGTGAGGTGTGTGTGTGCGTGTGTCTGTTAGGGGTGTGTGAGGGTGTGCGTGTGAGGTGTGTGCACGTGTGTGTGGGGTGTGCCCGTGTGTGTGAGGTGTGTGCATGTGTGTGTGAGGGTGTGCGTGCGTGTCTGTTACGGGTCTGTGCGTGTGTGTGAGGGGTGTGTGCCTGTGTATGGGGGTTGCGTGCGTGTCTAAGGGGTGTGTGTGTGTGTGTGTGTGTTTGTGTGTGTTTGTGTTTGTGTTTGTGTGTGTGTGTGTGTGTGTGTGTGTGTGAGGGTGTGCACGCGTGTGTGCACACCAGCACACCAGTTGGTCTGATCATCCTCTGAGCACTCTGCCACATGTGTCATGCGTCACCACTGTCTTGAAGTCATTGTGGATTCTCTGGGCATGTGCACACTTTGCCTCTCTGATGGCCCAGGACAGTTTGGCCCTTGCTCTTCTTAGGACCGCCTTGTTGCCTGCCCTGAACATCTCAGGTCTTCAGGAGTGTGAGGAGAGTTATCAAGGGAATCTGGTTGGGGTGTAAGATGCTGTTAATGGTGACAGTGGCATCATCAATGCACTTGCTAATGTAGCTGTTCACTGACAAAGTGTACTCCTCCAAGTCAGTGAAGTCTTTGTTTTCTTTTTTTTGTAAACAAAGTCCAGTTAGCACGAGCTAGAAACAGCTGTTTGTGCAGAATCAAGAGCTGCATCACTTCCTGCCAGATGCATCACAGTGCACATGCTGCACTGTTTGACCACTAAGAGCTTCTAAAGAGTAATAAAACTACACGCCCACGTGGGGAATAAAATCCTCCCATATATCGTTAGAATCCTGCACTCAATGGCTACATTTTTCAGCAATTATTTTGTTTCCATAATGCTACTGGCTGGAAATCATTAGTGGTGCATAAGAAAACATCACCACATCTGCAGAGGGAGTGGATGCTCAGGCCTGAGATTCCCGTTTCTTTGACAGTTTTTTATTTTATTTATTTATTTATTTATTTTGTGTGTGGTCTAATTTATTTTATAACACTATATTCTATCAGCCATATTTGTTTTTTTCCACCAAGATGTTGGATTTTTACGTGAAAGTTATTCCGAAACATACACAAAAAGTACTGTGAAAGTACCCACCAAAGTACTGTGATGTAAACAAAAGAATAACCATCTAAAGCACCATCTTACCTCAGAGACCTCATCACATCTTGCACTGCACCACACTGTCTGAGATCCTCCAGCACTGCTCCAGTTTGAGCTTTTAACAATGAACATTGTCTCAGAGCAGCTTTACACAGATAATGTGGAGATAAAAATTATGTTCTTTATAAGTGTAACTGATGAACAAGTCGGTGGAGACTGTGGTGAAGGAGAAACTCCCTGAGATGCAGAAGGAAGAAACCTTGAGAGGAACCAGACTCAAGAGAGAACCTCATCCTCATCTGGGTGCCACCGAATGTCCATTTATTACAGATAAACGATGTTGAGGTGCAGTGATGGAGATCAGATATTTATGTTAGATATTAACTACAGTCCAAATTCATCCTCAAAGATCCTGTTCTTACTCCAGAATTTCATGGAACTACCCAAGGCGTTGATGAGAAACATCACCAGCTGCACAGAGTCGCCTCCAAACGAAGAGAACATCATCCAGAGGCAGACCAGGACGAAGTGGAAAGATCCACGGAGGGGAGAGGAGCAGGAACAGTGATCACTGGAACCTCAGGAGCATGTTTAACTCGACCGAGAGAGAGAGAGAGAGAGAGAGAGAGAGAGAGAGAGAGAGAGGGTGACAGGAAGAGAAGGATATGGATTATTAAGTCTCCTGATTGTTGTATGAAAGTTAATGTCACTGTGCAGTTTGGACTCTGGTAAGATTCACTGTAGCAGCAGAACTAAAAGGGAGAAGCAGAAGGAAACACAGACATGAGGATCTCTGGGATAAGAGACGACCCACCACACCACCATCAACAAACCTGAGTGAACGTGTGAGAGTGAGGAGACGACAGCATCCAAATATACCAGTTCACCAAACACTCCATATCCATGATCCCTCCAGATCTGCTCCTTTACCTCACAAACACCTACTGACTAAAGACTCCACTAAATAAATGTGTTCAGCCTCGACTTGAACACTGTCTGGAAGGTTGTTTATAAGAAAAATATCTGCCCCCTGCTGATGCATGTTGTTGGTGTGTATTGCTTACACGAATTCAGCAAAAGAATTTGGTATACTTTTTTCATTTAAAAAACGTGATCTAAAACTGATGCTTGAGGCTTCGACCTTTAGAATGATGTATAGTTAGTCATGGAAGCTGAAGGCTAAGGGGATAAACAACATCCAGTATGGTTGCAAAGTCCACATTCTGATAAAATTTAGGGAGCACAGTCCTGACATTAGCGTGGTTGAAATCTCTGGTGACAATAAACAGTCCGTCAGGGTGTGTGTTCTGCAGAGGTGGGAAGTAACAAAGTACAAATACTTAGTTACTGTACTTAAATACATTTTGCTGGTTTTTCAGACAACTTTTTACTTACATTCATTAAGTTTTTTACACAAATTCACACACTTTTTTTAACAAAAATTTTCAAAACAAGCTCTTTACTTTAGTTTAGTTTTGGTGAAATGTCCTATTTTTTTATTTTCACTGCATGCAGCAATCAACCCTCTGGGGTCGACAAACTCACTGGTGCGCTTTGTGGCATTTTTTTCCTCGTAACATTGAAACAAACATAAATTACTCTGTCGTTTTTTAATTATACAGATACAGTAAAACCCTGTTGTACGAGCAACCCATAGTACGAGCAAACTCCCTCGCAAAATGTTACCCTGTTTCACGAGCAAACCCACGCTGCCGGTTCCCCTTTTTCGGCGGAGGGTTGCATCAGTCGCTTAGTTAATGACGTATCACTCGGTCGCTCTCGTTGTTCAGTGCAGCAAAAACTTAACTTTTTTTAGTTTTATATTTTTATTTCACTAGAAATCTGGAAAAATATTTTCCAAAAAATCAGTGATGGTGCTGTGAAAACGAAAGTAAATAGAATGACCATGTAAATCGAGGAGGTTACGAGCATGGTGCGGGTCTTACACTTGCAATTAACCACTACCACATGAGTAAGTGTTCAATTATGTTTACATTACGGTAATTTGCGGTGTATTTGTTTGTTAAAATAGGCTACAAATACTTTTTAAGTGCAGAAATAAGCGATCAAATGAGGTCTCGAAACGGATTAAATCACTTTTACATTCATTCTTATGGGGAAAATCAGTTCGAATGTACGAGAAAATGGACCTACGAGCAATTTTCAAGAACGAATTCTGCTCGTACAACAGGGTTTTACTGTATGAGCAATACATCATTTTAATCTGTAAAGGGTCTTCTTTTTTTTGTATACACTCATAATAACAACAAAAACACAATGCTTTTGTAAAATAAAGAAAACCGACAGGGGGTGCTGTCTGCTGTCCCTGTCATCTCTCTTCACAGACATAAATAAAGACATAAAAAGACATAAGATATCGTAAATATATGAATAGAAAGTTCAAAATGTCTAGATGAGGTACAGTTTCTTCGGTATCACCTGATTACCCATCCGAGTGGAAACCTAGCAAACGTTCCATTTTGTGTCCTGATTTACGTATCAGCTTGATCATTTATGTACTTTAAAACAGTATAATTACTTTAAAACATTTTCAAGAATATTTTATCTTGCTCTATGTTGAGTTTGGTTTCACTAAAAAAAAAAATATATATTTTCATAAAGCATCAATATTTGTCCATGTACATGTTAATTAGAGAATTAAAAACATGAAAAATAAAATATTATTTTAAGGTACATTTAGAACTGATATAAACATATGATTAATCACAAGTTAACTCGTGACAATCATCAATCATGTGAATACAGTAAAATCCCGTTGTACGAGCAGCCTATAGTACGAGCAAACGGAGATACGAGTGACCTTGCTTGCAAAATTTTACCCTGTTTCAGGAGCAAATTTCAAAGGCACGAGCAAACCCACGCTGCCGGTTCCCCGTTTTCGGCGGAGGGTCGCATCAGTTTCTTAGTTAATGACGTATCACTCGGTCGCTCTCGTTGTTCAGTGCAGCAAAAACTTAAATTTTTTAGTTTTATATTTTTATTTCACTAGAAATCTGGAAAAATATTTTCCAAAAAATCAGTGATGGTGCTGTGAAAACGAAAGTAAATAGAATGACCATGTAAATCGAGGAGGTTACGAGCATGGTGCGGGTCTTACACTTGCAATTAACCACTACCACATGAGTAAGTGTTCAATTATGTTTACATTACGGTAATTTGCGGTGTATTTGTTTGTTAAAATAGGCTACAAATACTTTTTAAGTGCAGAAATAAGCGATCAAATGAGGTCTCGAAACGGATTAAATCACTTTTACATTCATTCTTATGGGGAAAATGAGTTCGAATGTACGAGAAAATGGACCTACGAGCAATTTTCAAGAACGAATTCTGCTCGTACAACAGGGTTTTACTGTATGAGCAATACATCATTTTAATCTGTAAAGGGTCTTCTTTTTTTGTATACACTCATAATAACAACAAAAACACAATGCTTTTGTAAAATAAAGAAAACCGACAGGGGGTGCTGTCTGCTGTCCCTGTCATCTCTCTTCACAGACATAAATCAAGACATAAAAAGACATAAGATATCGTAAATATATGAATAGAAAGTTCAAAATGTCTAGATGAGGTACAGTTTCTTCGGTATCACCTGATTACCCATCCGAGTGGAAACCTAGCAAACGTTCCATTTTGTGTCCTGATTTACGTATCAGCTTGATAATTTATGTACTTTAAAACAGTATAATTACTTTAAAACATTTTCAAGAATATTTTATCTTGCTCTATGTTGAGTTTGGTTTCACTAAAAAAAAAATATATATATTTTCATAAAGCATCAATATTTGTCCATGTACATGTTAATTAGAGAATTAAAAACATGAAAAATAAAATATTATTTTAAGGTACATTTAGAACTGATATAAACATATGATTAATCACAAGTTAACTCGTGACAATCATCAATCATGTGAATACAGTAAAATCCCGTTATGCGAGCAGCCTATAGTACGAGCAAACGGAGATACGAGTGACCTTGCTTGCAAAATTTTACCCTGTTTCAGGAGCAAATTTCAAAGGCACGAGCAAACCCACGCTGCCGGTTCCCCGCCGCGGAGGGTCGCATCAGTTTCTTAGTTAATGACGTATCACTCGGTCGCTCTCGTTGTTCAGTGCAGCAAAAACTTAACTTTTTTTAGTTTTATATTTTTATTTCACTAGAAATCTGGAAAAATATTTTCCAAAAAATCAGTGATGGTGCTGTGAAAACGAAAGTAAATAGAATGACCATGTAAATCGAGGAGGTTACGAGCATGGTGCGGGTCTTACACTTGCAATTAACCACTACCACATGAGTA